>NW_027136261.1:0-47664 GCF_039906515.1 Pseudorca crassidens | reverse complement strand
CGGGATGTAAATTGCCAACAGACACTCGGGAGAAGTGTATGGTGTTTCCTGAAACATCTAAAAAACAAAGCAACAGAGCCTAGGGCACTTCCACTTATGGTCCTATAGCTTAGGGAAATTAAAATCAAAAAGACACAGCCACCCCAAAGTTTGGAACGCCTCTGTTTACAAGAACCTCGTTTACAGTACAAGTTCAACATCGCAGAAAGTGAAAAATGGATAAAGAAGTTGTGGTATTTACTTACAAAGCAATATCACTCAGCAATGAAATCTATGTCATCAGGCCCTTAGCAGCACAATGAGTGGATTCAGGTATGATGATTCTAACTGAAATAAGTCACACAGAAAAAGAAACATCATAAGATATCAGTAATACACGGAATGTAAACTTGGCTACACAGGAACTGAATTACAGAACAGAACAGGGTCTCAAATTTAGAAAACCAACTTATGCTTGCTTAAGGGTAAAGGTGAGTTGGGGTGCTGCATAAAACCAGAGATTGAAATGAGCACAGATAAAGTTCCTTAAGCCAAATATGGAATAGACAAGAGCTACTCCTTGCTCAACGAAATGGACTCAACACCGCATATTAAACGCCTAAGAATGTACCTGACTAGTAAGTATCTTAAAACCTATGGATTGCTATGTCTCCGAAAGAGAATCAAGCGTGTGTACAGGGGCATAAACGCAGCAGTGATAGGATTTTAGAGGTTCGGTGAGCAAATGAAGACCCTTTGAAGTCATATTGCATGGTACCCTTTCCATGGGTTTCAACTACCCAGGTTTAAGGTATACTTCCTTCAGCTAAAACATGCATGTGGAACCTAGAGTGTGATCAACCATGTGATCGGGAGACGTGTTCAAATATGTCTCAGTTTTCATACCCTGGTACTCGGGTGCAACATTCCAGACTCTTTACTAACACTCTCCCGACTTGGAGAGTCAGTCCCTTTAACCTCCTGTTTGGCCCAGTTTGCAATTTCTGCGGAAGATGAACAGGAATAGCGAGAACCAATGAGAGACTAGCTGGAGGTGTCTGGACGGGCAAATTTAACTCTCATTTCCCACCAGGAAGAGGAATTAACCAAAGGCTCAGTGTGCCGTGCCGGAATCAGATTAGGGCCTGAAGCCATCCTGCGGTGTTGCGGCCAGGTCACAAGAAAGCGAGTTGAAGAAAGGAGCTCAGGGGCACTGTAATTCACAAACCTGCAGACTTATAAATGACAGCTATCGTCCAAAAATATACTGAAGTAAGGCTGCCAAGAGGACTTGAAAGCGGGGCAGAATTGCAGGAAACCGATTTCAGGAGGTAGACTGGAATTGAATTGAAAGCATAGGAAAAGAGGCAGAACGTCCACAATGATGCACTTGGCCAAAAAGGGCGTATGCGTTTTTTCCTGAATATATTCAGGAAAAAACGCATACGCCCTTTTTGGCCAACCAAGCAAGCTTGCAAAGGAAATCTGCACTACAATGAAGTCTCACTTCCCCCCGGTCAAAAGGGCCATCTGAAAAAAGTGTAAAATCCAGAAAGGCAGGACAGGCCATGGAGAACTGGGAGCCTTGTTATGCTGATGGGCGGGATGTAAATTGCCAATAGACACTCGGGAGAAGTGTATGGTGTTTCCTGAAACATCTAAAAAACAAAGCAACAGAGCCTAGGGCACTTCCACTTATGGTCCTATAGCTTAGGGAAACTAAAATCAAAAAGACACAGCCACCCCAAAGTTTGGGACGCCTCTGTTTACAAGAACCTCGTTTACCGTACAAGTTCAATATCACAGAAAGTGAAAAATGGATAAAGAACTTGTGGTACTTACGTACAATGCAGTATCACTCAGCAATGAAATCTATGTCATCAGGCCCGTAGCAGCATAATGAGTGGATTCAGGTACGATGATTCTAACTGAAATAAGTCACACAGAAAAAGAAACATCATAAGATATCACTAATACACGGAATTTAAACTTGGCTACACAGGAACTGAATTCCAAAACAGAACAGGGTCTCAAATTTAGAAAACCAACTTATGCTTGCTTAAGGGGAAAGGTGAGTTGGGGTGCTGCATAAAACCAGACATTGAAATGAGCACAGATAAAGTTCCTTAAGCCAAATATGGAATAGACAAGAGCTACTCCTTGCTCAACGAAATGGACTCAACACCCCATATTAAACGCCTAAGAATGTACCTGACTAGTAAGTATCTTAAAACCTAGGGATTGCTATGTCTCCGAAAGAGAATCAAGCGTGTTTACAGGGGCATAAATGCAGCAGTGATAGGATTGGAGAGGTTCGGTGAGCAAATGAAGACCCTTTGAAGTCATATTGCATGGTACCCATTCCACAGGTTTCAACTACCCAGGTTTAAGGTATTCTTCCTTCAGCTAAAACATGCATGTGGAACCTAGAGTATGATCAACCATGTGCTCGGGAGACGTGTTCAAATATGTCTCAGTTTTCATACCCTGGTACTCGGGAGCAACATTCCAGACACTTTACTAACACTCTCCCGACTTGGAGAGTCCGTGCCTTTAACCTCCTGTTTGGCCCAGTTTGCAATTTCTGCGGAAGATGAACAGGAATAGCGAGAACCAATGAGAGACTAGCTGGAGGTGTCTGGACGGGAAAATTTTACTCTCATTTCCCACCTGGAAGAGGAATTAACCAAAGGCTCAGCGTGCCGTGCCGGAACCAGATTAGGGCCTGAAGCCATCCTGCGGTGTTGCGGCCAGGTCACAAGAAAGTGAGTTGAAGAAAGGAGCTCAGGGGCACTGTAATTCACAAACCTGCAGAGTTATAAATGACAGCTATCGTCCAAAAATATACTGAAGTAAGGCTGCCAAGAGGACTTGAAAGCGGGGCAGAATTGCAGGAAACTGATTTCAGGAGGTAGACTGGAATTGCATTGAAAGCATAGGAAAAGAGGCAGAACGTCCACAATGATGCACTTGGCCAAAAAGGGCGTATGCGTTTTTTCCTGAATACATTCAGGAAAAAACGCATACGCCCTTTTTGGCCAACCAAGCAAACTTGCAAATGAAATCTGCACTACAATGAAGTCTCACTTCCCCCCGGTCAAAATGGCCATCTGAAAAAAGTGTAAAATCCAGAAAGGCAGGACAGGCCATGGAGAACTGGGAGCCTTGTTATGCTGATGGGCGGGATGTAAATTGCCAACAGACACTCGGGAGAAGTGTATGGTGTTTCCTGAAACATCTAAAAAACAAAGCAACAGAGCCTAGGGCACTTCCACTTATGGTCCTATAGCTTAGGGAAATTAAAATCAAAAAGACACAGCCACCCCAAAGTTTGGGACGCCTCTGTTTACAAGAACCTCGTTTACAGTACAAGTTCAACATCGCAGAAAGTGAAAAATGGATAAAGAAGTTGTGGTATTTACTTACAAAGCAATATCACTCAGCAATGAAATCTATGTCATCAGGCCCTTAGCAGCACAATGAGTGGATTCAGGTATGATGATTCTAACTGAAATATGTCACACAGAAAAAGAAACATCATAAGATATCAGTAATACACGGAATGTAAACTTGGCTACACAGGAACTGAATTACAGAACAGAACAGGGTCTCAAATTTAGAAAACCAACTTATGCTTGCTTAAGGGGAAAGGTGAGTTGGGGTGCTGCATAAAACCAGAGATTGAAATGAGCACAGATAAAGTTCCTTAAGCCAAATATGGAATAGACAAGAGCTACTCCTTGCTCAACGAAATGGACTCAACACCGCATATTAAATGTCTAAGAATGTACGTGACTAATAAGTATCATAAAACCTATGGAATGCTATGTCTCCGAAAGAGAATCAAGCATGTGTACAGGGGCATAAACGCAGCAGTGATAGGATTGGAGAGTTTCGGTGAGCAAATGAAGACCCTTTGAAGTCATATTGCATGGTACCCATTCCATGGGTTTCAACTACCCAGGTTTAAGGTATTCTTCCTTCAGCTAAAACATGCATGTGGAACCTAGAGTATGATCAACCATGTGATCGGGAGACGTGTTCAAATATGTCTCAGTTTTCATACCCTGGTACTCGGGTGCAACATTCCAGACGCTTTACTAACACTCTCCCGACTTGGAGAGTCAGTCCCTTTAACCTCCTGTTTGGCCCAGTTTGCAATTTCTGCGGAAGATGAACAGGAATAGCGAGAACCAATGAGAGACTAGCTGGAGGTGTCTGGACGGGCAAATTTAACTCTCATTTCCCACCAGGGAGAGGAATTAACCAAAGGCTCAGTGTGCCGTGCCGGAACTAGATTAGGGCCTGAAGCCATCCTGCGGTGTTGCGGCCAGCTCAAAAGAAAGCGAGTTGAAGAAAGGAGCTCAGGGGCACTGTAATTCACAAACCTGCAGACTTATAAATGACAGCTATCGTCCAAAAATATACTGAAGTAAGGCTGCCAAGAGGACTTGAAAGCGGGGCAGAATTGCAGGAAACCGATTTCAGGAGGTAGACTGGAATTGCATTGAAAATATAGGAAAAGAGGCAGAACGTCCACAATGATGCACTTGGCCAAAAAGTGCGTATGCGTTTTTTCCTGAAAATATTCAGGAAAAGACGCATACGCACTTTTTGGCCAACCAAGCAAGCTTGCAAAGGAAATCTGCACTACAATGAAGTCTCACTTCCCCCCGGTCAAAAGGGCCATCTGAAAAAAGTGTAATATCCAGAAAGGCAGGACAGGCCATGGAGAACTGGGAGCCTTGTTATGCTGATGGGCGGGATGTAAATTGCCAACAGACACTCGGGAGAAGTGTATGGTGTTTCCTGAAACATCTAAAAAACAAAGCAACAGAGCCTAGGGCACTTCCACTTATGGTCCTATAGCTTAGGGAAATTAAAATCAAAAAGACACAGCCACCCCAAAGTTTGGGACGCCTCTGTTTACAAGAACCTCGTTTACCGTACAAGTTCAATATCACAGAAAGTGAAAAATGGATACAGAACTTGTGGTACTTACGTACAATGCAGTAACACTCAGCAATGAAATCTATGTCATCAGGCCCTTAGCAGCACAATGAGTGGATTCAGGTATGATGATTCTAACTGAAATAAGTCACACAGAAAAAGAAACATCATAAGATATCAGTAATACACGGAATGTAAACTTGGCTACACAGGAACTGAATTACAGAACAGAACAGGGTCTCAAATTTAGAAAACCAACTTATGCTTGCTTAAGGGGAAAGGTGAGTTGGGGTGCTGCATAAAACCAGAGATTGAAATGAGCACAGATAAAGTTCCTTAAGCCAAATACGGAATAGACAAGAGCTACTCCTTGCTCAACGAAATGGCCTCAACACCGCATATTAAACGCCTAAGAATGTACCTGACTACTAAGTATCTTAAAACCTATGGATTGCTATGTCTCCGAAAGAGAATCAAGCATGTGTACAGGGGCATAAACGCAGCAGTGATAGGATTGGAGAGGTTCGGTGAGCAAATGAAGACCCTTTGAAGTCATATTGCATGGTACCCATTCCATGGGTTTCAAGTACCCAGGTTTAAGGTATTCTTCCTTCAGCTAAAACATGCATGTGGAACCTAGAGTATGATCAACCATGTGATCGGGAGACGTGTTCAAATATGTCTCAGTTTTCGTACCCTGGTACTCGGGTGCAACATTCCAGACGCTTTACTAAAACTCTCCCGACTTGGAGAGTCAGCGCCTTTAACCTCTTGTTTGGCCCAGTTTGCAATTTCTGCGGAAGATGAACAGGAATAGGGAGAACCAATGAGAGATTAGCTGGAGGTGTCTGGACGGGCAAATTTAACTCTCATTTCCCACCAGGAAGAGGAATTAACCAAAGGTTCAGCGTGTCGTGCCGGACACAGATTAGGGCCTGAAGACATCCTGTGGTGTTGCGGCTAGCTCACAAGAAAGCGAGGTGAAGAAAGGAGCTCAGGGGCACTGTAATTCACAAACCTGCAGACTTATAAATGACAGCTATCGTCCAAAAATATACTGAAGTAAGGCTGCCAAGAGGACTTGAAAGCGGGGCAGAATTGCAGGAAACCGATTTCAGGAGGTAGACTGGAATTGCATTGAAAGCATAGGAAAAGAGGCAGAACGTCCACAATGATGCACTTGGCCAAAAAGGGCGTATGCGTTTTTTCCTGAATATATTCAGGAAAAAACGCATACGCCCTTTTTGGCCAACCAAGCAAGCTTGCAAAGGAAATCTGCACTACAATGAAGACTCACTTCCCCCCGGTCAAAAGGGCCATCTGAAAAAAGTGTAAAATCCAGAAAGGCAGGACAGGCCATGGAGAACTGGGAGCCTTGTTATGCTGATGGGCGGGATGTAAATTGCCAACAGACACTCGGGAGAAGTGTATGGTGTTTCCTGAAACATCTAAAAAACAAAGCAACAGAGCCTAGGGCACTTCCACTTATGGTCCTATAGCTTAGGGAAATTAAAATCAAAAAGACACAGCCACCCCAAAGTTTGGGACGCCTCTGTTTACAAGAACCTCGTTTACCGTACAAGTTCAATATCACAGAAAGTGAAAAATGGATACAGAACTTGTGGTACTTACGTACAATGCAGTAACACTCAGCAATGAAATCTATGTCATCAGGCCCTTAGCAGCACAATGAGTGGATTCAGGTATGATGATTCTAACTGAAATAAGTCACACAGAAAAAGAAACATCATAAGATATCAGTAATACACGGAATGTAAACTTGGCTACACAGGAACTCAATTCCAAAACAGAACAGGGTCTCAAATTTAGAAAACCAACTTATGCTTGCTTAAGGGGAAAGGTGATTTGGGGTGCTGCATAAAACCAGACATTGAAATGAGCACAGATAAAATTCCTTAAGCCAAATATGGAATAGACAAGAGCTACTCCTTGCTCAACGAAATGGACACAACACCCCATATTAAACACCTAAGAATGCACCTGACTAGTAAGTATCTTAAAACCTATGGATTGCTATGTCTCCAAAAGAGAATCAAGCGTGTGTACAGGGGCATAAACGCAGCAGTGATAGGATTGGAGAGGTTCGGTGAGCAAATGAAGACCCTTTGAAGTCATATTGCATGGTACCCATTACACGGGTCTCAACTCTCCAGGTTTAAGGAATTCTTCCTTCAGCTAAAACATGCATGTGGAACCCAGAGTATGATCAACCATGTGAACGGGAGACGTGTTCAAATATGTCTCAGTTTTCGTACCCTGGTACTCGGGTGCAACATTCCAGATGCTTTACTAACACTCTCCCCACTTGGAGAGTCAGTCCCTTTAACCTCCTGTTTGGCCCAGTTTGCAATTTCTGCGGAAGATGAACAGGAATAGCGAGAACCAATGAGAGACTAGCTGGAGGTGTCTGGACGGGCAAATTTAACTCTCATTTCCCACCAGGAAGAGGAAATAACCAAAGGCTCAGTGTGTCGTGCCGGAACCAGATTATGGCCTGAAGCCATCCTGCGGTGTTGCGGCCAGCTCAAAAGAAAGCGAGTTGAAGAAAGGAGCTCAGGGGCACTGTAATTCACAAACCTGCAGACTTATAAATGACAGCTATCGTCCAAAAATATACTGAAGTAAGGCTGCCAAGAGGACTTGAAAGTGGGGCAGAATTGCAGGAAACCGATTTCAAGAGGTAGACTGGAATTGCATTGAAAGCATAGGAAAAGAGGCAGAACGTCCACAATGATGCACTTGGCCAAAAAGGGCGTATGCGTTTTTTCCTGAATATATTCAGGAAAAAACGCATACGCCCTTTTTGGCCAACCAAGCAAGCTTGCAAAGGAAATCTGCACTACAATGAAGTCTCACTTCCCCCCGGTCAAAAGGGCCATCTGAAAAAAGTGTAATATCCAGAAAGGCAGGACAGGCCATGGAGAACTGGGAGCCTTGTTATGCTGATGGGCGGGATGTAAATTGCCAACAGACACTCGGGAGAAGTGTATGGTGTTTCCTGAAACATCTAAAAAACAAAGCAACAGAGCCTAGGGCACTTCCACTTATGGTCCTATAGCTTAGGGAAATTAAAATCAAAAAGACACAGCCACCCCAAAGTTTGGGACGCCTCTGTTTACAAGAACCTCGTTTACCGTACAAGTTCAATATCACAGAAAGTGAAAAATGGATACAGAACTTGTGGTACTTACGTACAATGCAGTAACACTCAGCAATGAAATCTATGTCATCAGGCCCTTAGCAGCACAATGAGTGGATTCAGGTATGATGATTCTAACTGAAATAAGTCACACAGAAAAAGAAACATCATAAGATATCAGTAATACACGGAATGTAAACTTGGCTACACAGGAACTGAATTACAGAACAGAACAGGGTCTCAAATTTAGAAAACCAACTTATGCTTGCTTAAGGGGAAAGGTGAGTTGGGGTGCTGCATAAAACCAGAGATTGAAATGAGCACAGATAAAGTTCCTTAAGCCAAATACGGAATAGACAAGAGCTACTCCTTGCTCAACGAAATGGCCTCAACACCGCATATTAAACGCCTAAGAATGTACCTGACTACTAAGTATCTTAAAACCTATGGATTGCTATGTCTCCGAAAGAGAATCAAGCATGTGTACAGGGGCATAAACGCAGCAGTGATAGGATTGGAGAGGTTCGGTGAGCAAATGAAGACCCTTTGAAGTCATATTGCATGGTACCCATTCCATGGGTTTCAAGTACCCAGGTTTAAGGTATTCTTCCTTCAGCTAAAACATGCATGTGGAACCTAGAGTATGATCAACCATGTGATCGGGAGACGTGTTCAAATATGTCTCAGTTTTCGTACCCTGGTACTCGGGTGCAACATTCCAGACGCTTTACTAAAACTCTCCCGACTTGGAGAGTCAGCGCCTTTAACCTCTTGTTTGGCCCAGTTTGCAATTTCTGCGGAAGATGAACAGGAATAGGGAGAACCAATGAGAGATTAGCTGGAGGTGTCTGGACGGGCAAATTTAACTCTCATTTCCCACCAGGAAGAGGAATTAACCAAAGGTTCAGCGTGTCGTGCCGGACACAGATTAGGGCCTGAAGACATCCTGTGGTGTTGCGGCTAGCTCACAAGAAAGCGAGGTGAAGAAAGGAGCTCAGGGGCACTGTAATTCACAAACCTGCAGACTTATAAATGACAGCTATCGTCCAAAAATATACTGAAGTAAGGCTGCCAAGAGGACTTGAAAGCGGGGCAGAATTGCAGGAAACCGATTTCAGGAGGTAGACTGGAATTGCATTGAAAGCATAGGAAAAGAGGCAGAACGTCCACAATGATGCACTTGGCCAAAAAGGGCGTATGCGTTTTTTCCTGAATATATTCAGGAAAAAACGCATACGCCCTTTTTGGCCAACCAAGCAAGCTTGCAAAGGAAATCTGCACTACAATGAAGACTCACTTCCCCCCGGTCAAAAGGGCCATCTGAAAAAAAGTGTAAAATCCAGAAAGGCAGGACAGGCCATGGAGAACTGGGAGCCTTGTTATGCTGATGGGCGGGATGTAAATTGCCAACAGACACTCGGGAGAAGTGTATGGTGTTTCCTGAAACATCTAAAAAACAAAGCAACAGAGCCTAGGGCACTTCCACTTATGGTCCTATAGCTTAGGGAAATTAAAATCAAAAAGACACAGCCACCCCAAAGTTTGGGACGCCTCTGTTTACAAGAACCTCGTTTACCGTACAAGTTCAATATCACAGAAAGTGAAAAATGGATACAGAACTTGTGGTACTTACGTACAATGCAGTAACACTCAGCAATGAAATCTATGTCATCAGGCCCTTAGCAGCACAATGAGTGGATTCAGGTATGATGATTCTAACTGAAATAAGTCACACAGAAAAAGAAACATCATAAGATATCAGTAATACACGGAATGTAAACTTGGCTACACAGGAACTCAATTCCAAAACAGAACAGGGTCTCAAATTTAGAAAACCAACTTATGCTTGCTTAAGGGGAAAGGTGATTTGGGGTGCTGCATAAAACCAGACATTGAAATGAGCACAGATAAAATTCCTTAAGCCAAATATGGAATAGACAAGAGCTACTCCTTGCTCAACGAAATGGACACAACACCACATATTAAACAGCTAAGAATGCACCTGACTAGTAAGTATCTTAAAACCTATGGATTGCTATGTCTCCAAAAGAGAATCAAGCGTGTGTACAGGGGCATAAACGCAGCAGTGATAGGATTGGAGAGGTTCGGTGAGCAAATGAAGACCCTTTGAAGTCATATTGCATGGTACCCATTACACGGGTCTCAACTCTCCAGGTTTAAGGAATTCTTCCTTCAGCTAAAACATGCATGTGGAACCCAGAGTATGATCAACCATGTGAACGGGAGACGTGTTCAAATATGTCTCAGTTTTCGTACCCTGGTACTCGGGTGCAACATTCCAGATGCTTTACTAACACTCTCCCCACTTGGAGAGTCAGTCCCTTTAACCTCCTGTTTGGCCCAGTTTGCAATTTCTGCGGAAGATGAACAGGAATAGCGAGAACCAATGAGAGACTAGCTGGAGGTGTCTGGACGGGCAAATTTAACTCTCATTTCCCACCAGGAAGAGGAAATAACCAAAGGCTCAGTGTGTCGTGCCGGAACCAGATTATGGCCTGAAGCCATCCTGCGGTGTTGCGGCCAGCTCAAAAGAAAGCGAGTTGAAGAAAGGAGCTCAGGGGCACTGTAATTCACAAACCTGCAGACTTATAAATGACAGCTATCGTCCAAAAATATACTGAAGTAAGGCTGCCAAGAGGACTTGAAAGTGGGGCAGAATTGCAGGAAACCGATTTCAAGAGGTAGACTGGAATTGCATTGAAAGCATAGGAAAAGAGGCAGAACGTCCACAATGATGCACTTGGCCAAAAAGGGCGTATGCGTTTTTTCCTGAATATATTCAGGAAAAAACGCATACGCCCTTTTTGGCCAACCAAGCAAGCTTGCAAAGGAAATCTGCACTACAATGAAGTCTCACTTCCCCCCGGTCAAAAGGGCCATCTGAAAAAAGTGTAAAATCCAGAAAGGCAGGACAGGCCATGGAGAACTGGGAGCCTTGTTATGCTGATGGGCGGGATGTAAATTGCCAACAGACACTCGGGAGAAGTGTATGGTGTTTCCTGAAACATCTAAAAAACAAAGCAACAGAGCCTAGGGCACTTCCACTTATGGTCCTATAGCTTAGGGAAATTAAAATAAAAAAGACACAGCCACCCCAAAATTTGGGACGCCACTGTTTACAAGAACCTCATTTACAGTAAAAGTTCAACATCGCAGAAAGTGAAAAATGGATAAAGAAGTTGTGGTATTTACTTACAAAGCAATATCCCTCAGCAATGAAATCTATGTCATCAGGCCCTTAGCAGCACAATGAGTGGATTCAGGTATGATGATTCTAACTGAAATAAGTCACACAGAAAAAGAAACATCATAAGATATCAGTAATACACGGAATGTAAACTTGGCTACACAGGAACTGAATTACAGAACAGAACAGGGTCTCAAATTTAGAAAAGCAACTTATGCTTGCTTAAGGGGAAAGGTGAGTTGGGGTGCTGCATAAAACCAGACATTGAAATGAGCACAGATAAAGTTCCTTAAGCCAAATACGGAATAGACAAGAGCTACTCCTTGCTCAACGAAATGACCTCAACACCGCATATTAAACGCCTAAGAATGTACCTGACTACTAAGTATCTTAAAACCTATGGATTGCTATGTCTCCGAAAGAGAATCAAGCATGTGTACAGGGGCATAAACACAGCAGTGATAGGATTGGAGAGGTTCGGTGAGCAAATGAAGACCCTTTGAAGTCATATTGCATGGTACCCATTCCATGGGTTTCAAGTACCCAGGTTTAAGGTATTCTTCCTTCAGCTAAAACATGCATGTGGAACCTAGAGTATGATCAACCATGTGATCGGGAGACGTGTTCAAATATGTCTCAGTTTTCGTACCCTGGTACTCGGGTGCAACATTCCAGACACTTTACTAAAACTCTCCCGACTTGGAGAGTCAGCGCCTTTAACCTCTTGTTTGGCCCAGTTTGCAATTTCTGTGGAAGATGAACAGGAATAGGGAGAACCAATGAGAGACTAGCTGGAGGTGTCTGGACGGGCAAATTTAACTCTCATTTCCCACCAGGAAGAGGAATTAACCAAAGGTTCAGCGTGTCGTGCCGGACACAGATTAGGGCCTGAAGACATCCTGTGGTGTTGCGGCTAGCTCACAAGAAAGCGAGTTGAAGAAAGGAGCTCAGGGGCACTGTAATTCACAAACCTGCAGAGTTATAAATGACAGCTATCGTCCAAAAATATACTGAAGTAAGGCTGCCAAGAGGACTTGAAAGCGGGGCAGAATTGCAGGAAACCGATTTCAGGAGGTAGACTGGAATTGCATTGAAAGCATAGGAAAAGAGGCAGAACGTCCACAATGATGCACTTGGCCAAAAAGGGCGTATGCGTTTTTTCCTGAATATATTCAGGAAAAAACGCATACGCCCTTTTTGGCCAACCAAGCAAGCTTGCAAAGGAAATCTGCACTACAATGAAGACTCACTTCCCCCCGGTCAAAAGGGCCATCTGAAAAAAGTGTAAAATCCAGAAAGGCAGGACAGGCCATGGAGAACTGGGAGCCTTGTTATGCTGATGGGCGGGATGTAAATTGCCAACAGACACTTGGGAGAAGTGTATGGTGTTTCCTGAAACACCTAAAAAACAAAGCAACAGAGCCTAGGGCACTTCCACTTATGGTCCTATAGCTTAGGGAAATTAAAATCAAAAAGACACAGCCACCCCAAAGTTTGGGACGCCTCTGTTTACAAGAACCTCGTTTACCGTACAAGTTCAATATCACAGAAAGTGAAAAATGGATACAGAACTTGTGGTACTTACGTACAATGCAGTATCACTCAGCAATGAAATCTATGTCATCAGGCCCGTAGCAGCATAATGAGTGGATTCAGGTACGATGATTCTAACTGAAATAAGTCACACAGAAAAAGAAACATCATAAGATATCACTAATACACGGAATGTAAACTTGGCTACACAGGAACTCAATTCCAAAACAGAACAGGGTCTCAAATTTAGAAAACCAACTTATGCTTGCTTAAGGGGAAAGGTGATTTGGGGTGCTGCATAAAACCAGACATTGAAATGAGCACAGATAAAATTCCTTAAGCCAAATATGTAATAGACAAGAGCTACTCCTTGCTCAACGAAATGGACTCAACACCCCATATTAAACACCTAAGAATGCACCTGACTAGTAAGTATCTTAAAACCTATGGATTGCTATGTCTCCAAAAGAGAATCAAGCGTGTGTACAGGGGCATAAACGCAGCAGTGATAGGATTGGAGAGGTTCGGTGAGCAAATGAAGACCCTTTGAAGTCATATTGCATGGTACCCATTCCACGGGTCTCAACTCTCCAGGTTTAAGGAATTCTTCCTTCAGCTAAAACATGCATGTGGAACCCAGAGTATGATCAACCATGTGAACGGGAGACGTGTTCAAATATGTCTCAGTTTTCGTACCCTGGTACTCGGGTGCAACATTCCAGATGCTTTACTAACACTCTCCCCACTTGGAGAGTCAGTCCCTTTAACCTCCTGTTTGGCCCAGTTTGCAATTTCTGCGGAAGATGAACAGGAATAGCGAGAACCAATGAGAGACTAGCTGGAGGTGTCTGGACGGGCAAATTTAACTCTCATTTCCCACCAGGAAGAGGAAATAACCAAAGGCTCAGTGTGTCGTGCCGGAACCAGATTATGGCCTGAAGCCATCCTGCGGTGTTGCGGCCAGCTCAAAAGAAAGCGAGTTGAAGAAAGGAGCTCAGGGGCACTGTAATTCACAAACCTGCAGACTTATAAATGACAGCTATCGTCCAAAAATATACTGAAGTAAGGCTGCCAAGAGGACTTGAAAGTGGGGCAGAATTGCAGGAAACCTATTTCAAGAGGTAGACTGGAATTGCATTGAAAGCATAGGAAAAGAGGCAGAACGTCCACAATGATGCACTTGGCCAAAAAGGGCGTATGCGTTTTTTCCTGAATATATTCAGGAAAAAACGCATACGCCCTTTTTGGCCAACCAAGCAAGCTTGCAAAGGAAATCTGAACTACAATGAAGTCTCACTTCCCCCCGGTCAAAAGGGCCATCTGAAAAAAGTGTAAAATCCAGAAAGGCAGGACAGGCCATGGAGAACTGGGAGCCTTGTTATGCTGATGGGCGGGATGTAAATTGCCAACAGACACTCGGGAGAAGTGTATGGTGTTTCCTGAAACATCTAAAAAACAAAGCAACAGAGCCTAGGGCACTTCCACTTATGGTCCTATAGCTTAGGGAAATTAAAATCAAAAAGACACAGCCACCCCAAAGTTTGGGACGCCTCTGTTTACAAGAACCTCATTTACAGTAAAAGTTCAACATCGCAGAAAGTGAAAAATGGATAAAGAAGATGTGGTATTTACTTACAAAGCAATATCCCTCAGCAATGAAATCTATGTCATCAGGCCCTTAGCAGCACAATGAGTGGATTCAGGTATGATGATTCTAACTGAAATAAGTCACACAGAAAAAGAAACATCATAAGATATCAGTAATACACGGAATGTAAACTTGGCTACACAGGAACTGAATTACAGAACAGAACAGGGTCTCAAATTTAGAAAACCAACTTATGCTTGCTTAAGGGGAAAGGTGAGTTGGGGTGCTGCATAAAACCAGAGATTGAAATGAGCACAGATAAAGTTCCTTAAGCCAAATATGGAATAGAAAAGAGCTACTCCTTGCTCAACGAAATGGACTCAACACCGCGTATTAAATGCCTAAGAATGTACCTGACTAGTAAGTATCTTAAAACCTATGGATTGCTATGTCTCCGAAAGAGAATCAAGCATGTGTACAGGGGCATAAACGCAGCAGTGATAGGATTGGAGAGGTTCGGTGAGCAAATGAAGACCCTTTGAAGTCATATTGCATGGTACCCATTCCATGGGTTTCAAGTACCCAGGTTTAAGGTATTCTTCCTTCAGCTAAAACATGCATGTGGAACCTAGAGTATGATCAACCATGTGATCGGGAGACGTGTTCAAATATGTCTCAGTTTTCGTATCCTGGTACTCGGGTGCAACATTCCAGACACTTTACTAAAACTCTCCCGACTTGGAGAGTCAGCGCCTTTAACATCCTGTTTGGCCCAGTTTGCAATTTCTCCGGAAGATGAACAGGAATAGGGAGAACCAATGAGAGACGAGCTGGAGGTTTCTGGACGGGCAAATTTATCTCTCATTTCCCACCAGGAAGAGGAATTAACCAAAGGCTCAGTGTGCTGTGCCGGAACCAGATTATGACCTGAAGCCATCCTGCGGTGTTGCGGCCAGCTCAAAAGAAAGCAAGTTGAAGAAAGGAGCTCAGGGGCACTGTAATTCACAAACCTGCAGAGTTATAAATGACAGGTATCGTCCAAAAATATACTGAAGTAAGGCTGCCAAGAGGACTTGAAAGTGGGGCAGAAATGCAGTAAACCGATTTCAGGAGGTAGACTGGAATTGCATTGAAAGCATAGGAAAAGAGGCAGAACGTCCACAATGATGCACTTGGCCAAAAAGGGCGTATGTGTTTTTTCCTGAATATATTCAGGAAAAAACGCATACGCCCTTTTTGGCCAACCAAGCAAGCTTGCAAAGGAAATCTGCACTACAATGAAGTCTCACTTCCCCCCGGTCAAAAGGGCCATCTGAAAAAAGTGTAAAATCCAGAAAGGCAGGACAGGCCATGGAGAACTGGGAGCCTTGTTATGCTGATGGGCGGGATGTAAAT
This sequence comes from Pseudorca crassidens, assembly GCF_039906515.1. Classification (NCBI taxonomy): domain Eukaryota; kingdom Metazoa; phylum Chordata; class Mammalia; order Artiodactyla; family Delphinidae; genus Pseudorca; species Pseudorca crassidens. The sequence goes on along the minus strand of NW_027136261.1, from coordinate 31,851 downwards.
TGCCAACAGACACTCGGGAGAAGTGTATGGTGTTTCCTGAAACATCTAAAAAACAAAGCAACAGAGCCTAGGGCACTTCCACTTATGGTCCTATAGCTTAGGGAAATTAAAATCAAAAAGACACAGCCACCCCAAAGTTTGGGACGCCTCTGTTTACAAGAACCTCGTTTACCGTACAAGTTCAATATCACAGAAAGTGAAAAATGGATACAGAACTTGTGGTACTTACGTACAATGCAGTATCACTCAGCAATGAAATCTATGTCATCAGGCCCGTAGCAGCATAATGAGTGGATTCAGGTACGATGATTCTAACTGAAATAAGTCACACAGAAAAAGAAACATCATAAGATATCACTAATACACGGAATGTAAACTTGGCTACACAGGAACTCAATTCCAAAACAGAACAGGGTCTCAAATTTAGAAAACCAACTTATGCTTGCTTAAGGGGAAAGGTGATTTGGGGTGCTGCATAAAACCAGACATTGAAATGAGCACAGATAAAATTCCTTAAGCCAAATATGTAATAGACAAGAGCTACTCCTTGCTCAACGAAATGGACTCAACACCCCATATTAAACACCTAAGAATGCACCTGACTAGTAAGTATCTTAAAACCTATGGATTGCTATGTCTCCAAAAGAGAATCAAGCGTGTGTACAGGGGCATAAACGCAGCAGTGATAGGATTGGAGAGGTTCGGTGAGCAAATGAAGACCCTTTGAAGTCATATTGCATGGTACCCATTCCACGGGTCTCAACTCTCCAGGTTTAAGGAATTCTTCCTTCAGCTAAAACATGCATGTGGAACCCAGAGTATGATCAACCATGTGAACGGGAGACGTGTTCAAATATGTCTCAGTTTTCGTACCCTGGTACTCGGGTGCAACATTCCAGATGCTTTACTAACACTCTCCCCACTTGGAGAGTCAGTCCCTTTAACCTCCTGTTTGGCCCAGTTTGCAATTTCTGCGGAAGATGAACAGGAATAGCGAGAACCAATGAGAGACTAGCTGGAGGTGTCTGGACGGGCAAATTTAACTCTCATTTCCCACCAGGAAGAGGAAATAACCAAAGGCTCAGTGTGTCGTGCCGGAACCAGATTATGGCCTGAAGCCATCCTGCGGTGTTGCGGCCAGCTCAAAAGAAAGCGAGTTGAAGAAAGGAGCTCAGGGGCACTGTAATTCACAAACCTGCAGACTTATAAATGACAGCTATCGTCCAAAAATATACTGAAGTAAGGCTGCCAAGAGGACTTGAAAGTGGGGCAGAATTGCAGGAAACCTATTTCAAGAGGTAGACTGGAATTGCATTGAAAGCATAGGAAAAGAGGCAGAACGTCCACAATGATGCACTTGGCCAAAAAGGGCGTATGCGTTTTTTCCTGAATATATTCAGGAAAAAACGCATACGCCCTTTTTGGCCAACCAAGCAAGCTTGCAAAGGAAATCTGAACTACAATGAAGTCTCACTTCCCCCCGGTCAAAAGGGCCATCTGAAAAAAGTGTAAAATCCAGAAAGGCAGGACAGGCCATGGAGAACTGGGAGCCTTGTTATGCTGATGGGCGGGATGTAAATTGCCAACAGACACTCGGGAGAAGTGTATGGTGTTTCCTGAAACATCTAAAAAACAAAGCAACAGAGCCTAGGGCACTTCCACTTATGGTCCTATAGCTTAGGGAAATTAAAATCAAAAAGACACAGCCACCCCAAAGTTTGGGACGCCTCTGTTTACAAGAACCTCATTTACAGTAAAAGTTCAACATCGCAGAAAGTGAAAAATGGATAAAGAAGATGTGGTATTTACTTACAAAGCAATATCCCTCAGCAATGAAATCTATGTCATCAGGCCCTTAGCAGCACAATGAGTGGATTCAGGTATGATGATTCTAACTGAAATAAGTCACACAGAAAAAGAAACATCATAAGATATCAGTAATACACGGAATGTAAACTTGGCTACACAGGAACTGAATTACAGAACAGAACAGGGTCTCAAATTTAGAAAACCAACTTATGCTTGCTTAAGGGGAAAGGTGAGTTGGGGTGCTGCATAAAACCAGAGATTGAAATGAGCACAGATAAAGTTCCTTAAGCCAAATATGGAATAGAAAAGAGCTACTCCTTGCTCAACGAAATGGACTCAACACCGCGTATTAAATGCCTAAGAATGTACCTGACTAGTAAGTATCTTAAAACCTATGGATTGCTATGTCTCCGAAAGAGAATCAAGCATGTGTACAGGGGCATAAACGCAGCAGTGATAGGATTGGAGAGGTTCGGTGAGCAAATGAAGACCCTTTGAAGTCATATTGCATGGTACCCATTCCATGGGTTTCAAGTACCCAGGTTTAAGGTATTCTTCCTTCAGCTAAAACATGCATGTGGAACCTAGAGTATGATCAACCATGTGATCGGGAGACGTGTTCAAATATGTCTCAGTTTTCGTATCCTGGTACTCGGGTGCAACATTCCAGACACTTTACTAAAACTCTCCCGACTTGGAGAGTCAGCGCCTTTAACATCCTGTTTGGCCCAGTTTGCAATTTCTCCGGAAGATGAACAGGAATAGGGAGAACCAATGAGAGACGAGCTGGAGGTGTCTGGACGGGCAAATTTATCTCTCATTTCCCACCAGGAAGAGGAATTAACCAAAGGCTCAGTGTGCTGTGCCGGAACCAGATTATGGCCTGAAGCCATCCTGCGGTGTTGCGGCCAGCTCAAAAGAAAGCAAGTTGAAGAAAGGAGCTCAGGGGCACTGTAATTCACAAACCTGCAGAGTTATAAATGACAGGTATCGTCCAAAAATATACTGAAGTAAGGCTGCCAAGAGGACTTGAAAGTGGGGCAGAAATGCAGTAAACCGATTTCAGGAGGTAGACTGGAATTGCATTGAAAGCATAGGAAAAGAGGCAGAACGTCCACAATGATGCACTTGGCCAAAAAGGGCGTATGTGTTTTTTCCTGAATATATTCAGGAAAAAACGCATACGCCCTTTTTGGCCAACCAAGCAAGCTTGCAAAGGAAATCTGCACTACAATGAAGTCTCACTTCCCCCCGGTCAAAAGGGCCATCTGAAAAAAGTGTAAAATCCAGAAAGGCAGGACAGGCCATGGAGAACTGGGAGCCTTGTTATGCTGATGGGCGGGATGTAAATTGCCAACAGACACTCGGGAGAAGTGTATGGTGTTTCCTGAAACATCTAAAAAACAAAGCAACAGAGCCTAGGGCACTTCCACTTATGGTCCTATAGCTTAGGGAAATTAAAATAAAAAAGACACAGCCACCCCAAAGTTTGGGATGCCTCTGTTTACAAGAACCTCGTTTACAGTACAAGTTCAACATCGCAGAAAGTGAAAAATGGATAAAGAAGTTGTGGTATTTACTTACAAAGCAATATCCCTCAGCAATGAAATCTATGTCATCAGGCCCGTAGCAGCACAATGAGTGGATTCAGGTATGATGATTCTAACTGAAATAAGTCACACAGAAAAAGAAACATCATAAGATATCAGTAATACACGGAATGTAAACTTGGCTACACAGGAACTGAATTACAGAACAGAACAGGGTCTCAAATTTAGAAAACCAACTTATGCTTGCTTAAGGGTAAAGGTGAGTTGGGGTGCTGCATAAAACCAGACATTGAAATGAGCACAGATAAAGTTCCTTAAGCCAAATATGGAATAGAAAAGAGCTACTCCTTGCTCAACGAAATGGACTCAACACCGCATATTAATCGCCTAAGAATGTACCTGACTAGTAAGTATCTTAAAACATATGGATTGCTATGTCTCCGAAAGAGAATCAAGCATGAGTACAGGGGCATAAACACAGCAGTGATAGGATTGGAGAGGTTCGGTGAGCAAATGAAGACCCTTTGAAGTCATATTGCATGGTACCCATTCCATGGGTCTCAAGTACCCAGGTTTAAGGTATTCTTCCTTCAGCTAAAACATGCATGTGGAACATAGAGTATGATCAACCATGTGATCAGGAGACGTGTTCAAATATGTCTCAGTTTTCGTACCCTGGTACTCGGGTTCAACATTCCAGACGGTTTACTAAAACTCTCCCGACTTGGAGAGTCAGCGCCTTTAACCTCCTGTTTGGCCCAGTTTGCAATTTCTGCGGAAGATGAACAGGAATAGCGAGAACCAATGAGAGATGAGCTGGAGGTGTCTGGACGGGCAAATTTAACTCTCATTTCCCACCAGGAAGAGGAATTAACCAAAGGTTCAGCGTGCCGTGCCGGACCAAGATTAGGGCCTGAAGACATCCTGTGGTGTTGCGGCCAGCTCACAAGAAAGCGAGTTGAAGAAAGGAGCTCAGGGGCACTGTAATTCACAAACCTGCAGAGTTATAAATGACAGCTATCGTCCAAAAATATACTGAAGTAAGGCTGCCAAGAGGACTTGAAAGCGGGGCAGAATTGCAGGAAACCGATTTCAGGAGGTAGACTGGAATTGCATTGAAAGCATAGGAAAAGAGGCAGAACGTCCACAATGATGCACTTGGCCAAAAAGGGCGTATGCGTTTTTTCCTGAATATATTCAGGAAAAAACGCATACGCCCTTTTTGGCCAACCAAGCAAGCTTGCAAAGGAAATCTGCACTACAATGAAGACTCACTTCCCCCTGGTCAAATGGGCCATCTGTAAAAAGTGTAAAATCCAGAAAGGCAGGACAGGCCATGGAGAACTTGGAGCCTTGTTATGCTGATGGGCGGGATGTAAATTGCCAACAGACACTCAGGAGAAGTGTATGGTGTTTCCTGAAACATCTAAAAAACAAAGCAACAGAGCCTAGGGCACTTCCACTTATGGTCCTATAGCTTAGGGAAATTAAAATCAAAAAGACACAGCCACCCCAAAGTTTGGGACGCCTCTGTTTACAAGAACCTCATTTACCGTACAAGTTCAATATCACAGAAAGTGAAAAATGGATAAAGAACTTGTGGTACTTACGTACAATGCAGTATCACTCAACAATGAAATCTATGTCATCAGGCCCGTAGCAGCATAATGAGTGGATTCAGGTACGATGATTCTAACTGAAATAAGTCACACCGAAAAAGAGACATCATAAGATATCAGTAATACACGGAATGTAAACTTGGCTACACAGGAACTCAATTCCAAAACAGAACAGGGTCTCAAATTTAGAAAACCAACTTATGCTTGCTTAAGGGGAAAGGTGATTTGGGGTGCTGCATAAAACCAGACATTGAAATGAGCACAGATAAAGTTCCTTAAGCCAAATATGGAATAGACAAGAGCTATTCCTTGCTCAATGAAATGGACTCAACACCCCATATTAAATGCCTAAGAATGTACCTGACTAGTAAGTATCTTAAAACCTATGGATTGCTATGTCTCCAAAAGAGAATCAAGCGTGTGTACAGGGGCATAAACGCAGCAGTGATAGGATTGGAGAGGTTCGGTGAGCAAATGAAGACCCTTTGAAGTCATATTGCATGGTACCCATTACACGGGTCTCAACTCTCCATGTTTAAGGTATTCTTCCTTCAGCTAAAACATGCATGTGGAACCCAGAGTATGATCAACCGTGTGAACGGGAGACGTGTTCAAATATGTCTCAGTTTTCCTCCCCTGGTACTCGGGTGTAACATTCCATACGCTTTACTAACACTCTCCCCACTTGGAGAGTCAGCGCCTTTAACCTCCTGTTTGGCCCAGTTTGCAATTTCTGCGGAAGATGAACAGGAATAGGGAGAACCAATGAGAGACTAGCTGGAGGTGTCTGGACGGGCAAATTTAACTCTCATTTCCCACCAGGAAGAGGAAATAACCAAAGGCTCAGCGTGCCGTGCCGGAACGAGATTAGGGCCTGAAGCCATCCTGTGGTGTTGCGGCCAGCTCAAAAGAAAGCGAGTTGAAGAAAGGAGCTCAGGGGCACTGTAATTCACAAACCTGCAGACTTATAAATGACAGCTATCGTCCAAAAATATACTGAAATAAGGCTGCCAAGAGGACTTGAAAGCGGGGCAGAATTGCAGGAAACCGATTTCAGGAGGTAGACTGGAATTGCATTGAAAGCATAGGAAAAGAGGCAGAACGTCCACAATGATGCACTTGGCCAAAAAGGGCGTATGCGTTTTTTCCTGAATATATTCAGGAAAAAACGCATACGCCCTTTTTGGCCAACCAAGCAAGCTTGCAGAGGAAATCTGCACTACAATGAAGTCTCACTTCCCCCCGGTCAAAAGGGCCATCTGAGAAAAGTGTAAAATCCAGAAAGGCAGGACAGGCCATGGAGAACTGGGAGCCTTGTTATGCTGATGGGCGGGATGTAAATTGCCAACAGACACTCGGGAGAAGTGTATGGTGTTTCCTGAAACATCTAAAAAACAAAGCAACAGAGCCTAGGGCACTTCCACTTATGGTCCTATAGCTTAGGGAAATTAAAATCAAAAAGACACAGCCACCCCAAAGTTTGGGATGCCTCTGTTTACAAGAACCTCGTTTACGGTACAAGTTCAATATCACAGAAAGTGAAAAATGGATAAAGAAGTTGTGGTACTTATGTACAATGCAAAATCACTCAGCCATGAAATCTATGTCATCAGGCCCGTAGCAGCATAATGAGTGGATTCAGGTATGATGATTCTAACTGAAATATGTCACACAGAAAAAGAAACATCATAAGATATCACTAATACATGGAATGTGAACTTGGCTACACATGAACTGAATTACAAAACAGAACAGGGTCTCAAGTTTAGAAAACCAACTTATGCTTCCTTAAGGGGGAAAGTGAGTTGGGGTGCTGCATAAAACCAGAGTTTGAAATTAGCACAGATACCATTCAATAAGCCAAATATGTAATAGACAAGACCTACCCCTTGCTCAACAAAATGGACTCAACAATGAGGTATCACCTCACACCTGATAGAATGGGCATCATGAGAAAATCTACAAACAAAAATGCTGGAAAGGGTGTGGAGAAAAGGAACCCTCTTCCACTATTGTTGGGAATATAAATTGATACAGTCACTACGGAGAACAATATGGAGTTTCTTAAGAAACTAACAATAGAATTACCATATGATACAGCAATCCCAGTACTGGACATATACCCAGACAAAACCATAAATCAAAACGAGACATTCACCGCAATGTTCATTGCATCACTATTTACAATATCGAGGTAATGGAAGCAACCTAAATGCCCACAGACAGACGAATGCATAAAGCTGTGGTACATATATAAAATGGAATATTACTAAGCCATGAAAAGGAATGAAATTGGGTCATTTGTAGAGACGTCGATGGATCTAGAGACTGTCATACAGAGTGAAGTAAGTCAGAAAGAGAAAAACAAATCTTGTATATTCATGCATATATGTGGAACCTAGAAAAACTGTACAGATTAACCATTTTGCAAGGCATAAATAGAGCAACAGATGTAGACAACAAATGTATGGACAACAAGGGGGGAAAGCTGTTGGGGGGGTGGTGGTGGGAGGAGTTGAGAGACTGGGATTGGCATGTATACATTTATATGTATAAAATAGATAACCAATAAGAACCTGCTGTATAAAAATATAAAATAAAATTCAAAATTAAAAAGAAATAAAATTTAAAAAATAAAACAGAAAAAACAATTATTCCCTTCACATACATGTATTTATATGAATAAATTATTTCCATGCTTATATCTGTAAATACAAAAAAGAGGAATAAAATCTACCTTGAACCAAAAACGAAAAAGAGAAAAAAAAACACAGAACCCACCAGTTCCACAGAGGAAAACCGTATCAGGGCACTTGCTCCAGTTGTAAACAATTCTGAAGTTGGCCAGTGGTGGGGAATCGTCTCCCATTCAGCCAGCAGCCCCCACGCAACAAGCGTCCTCATTGCAAAGCTGGGGCACCGTGCCGAGGCATCTGTGAGTAAATGGGAGGTGAGCCCCAGGCCAGTTGCTGCTGAACTATTCCCACCCGTCCCAGGTAAAACACCTGAATATATACAAGGACTTGAAAGCCTAGAGGAAGGGCCATAGAGCCACACGAGTGACAGCATGCCGGCCGACTTGGTGCCTGCAGGCCAGCCAGGATGGTCCTGGCCCTGGGTGCTCTTCTGGAAGATTTCCATTTCCCTGACTGAGATACCCGTCCTGTCCCTGCCCCCACTGCTTTTTTCCTTCCTCACCTCTGCCCAGGGAGAAATTCCAGCAGCAGGTATGGGTGACACATCCTCTTCTTTAGCAGGTGGCAGCCTGGCAACTGCTGCAGAAAGTCCAGCAGAGCCCCACTCACACTGGGCCACCCACAAAGCCGTGGCCTCTCACTCCCTCCCACCAGCCCAGCCCCGAGACTGCTGACAGGGCAGAGAAAATGGCGTCAGGCACGGCTGCAGGGGCTCTTGCTGCCTGGAGTGGTATTTATATTGATCTCAACCCAGGCACACCTGGGGAGGGCTGGCCCGCACGGTAAGGCTGCCCAGGTCAGCCAATCATCACCCCTCAGGGGCTCACAGTTGCAGAAAATGGAACTTGCTGAACCGGCCAGGTCCAAGGAACAGGTGTGGGCTCCTGAGAGTCAGGATAGACAAGGGGCTGCAGCTTTGGCTTGTTTTCTAATCATTTTATCTGGCCCATGAGTGGGAGACAACTTCAAGAAAACCCTCTCCTTATGAGAGGAACCCAGGAGTCAGGGAGAGGAGGGGTGGGTGGTGGTTGGAGACAGAGGCCTGGTGCCCCGGGTGCAGTGGAAGTCTCTGGAAGACCAGGTGGAGGGAGGCCGCACAGAGTGATGCCCAGGGTCACAGACCTGTCGCAGCTGCTGTTTGTTAGTTCAAGTCCTGCTCTGAGGTGCTCTGTGCCAGCTCTGAGCGACAGGTGAGCTGGGGGTGCTCTGCAATGAGGGCTATGTGCACGGTTCCTGTGTGCCCAGCCCTGCCATGGTACCTGCAAGGGTAGCTCTGTATCCTGGGAAGGGCCTGACCACGAGAGCCCCGTGGGCTGGGGTGGGGGTGGGGTACCTGCCCAGGTGAGCTCCATATTCTGGGATTGGTCTGACCACGAGAGCCCCATGGGCTGCTGGGGACCTGGTAAAGGATGTCAGGACAGTCAGTGAAGCCACCGAGGATATACCTCCAGTTGCTCCTAATTCCTACACCCTGCTGGTCATTCTACCAACCACCAGGACATGGTATTCTGTATTAGTCTTCAATGATGCCTTCTTTTGTATTCCATTAGTCCCAGAGTCACAAGAAATTTTGGCTTGTGAGTGGCAGGACTCAACATACAACTAAAACAATACTTCCGGGCCGTCTTGCCCCAAGGGTGCAAAAATTCCCACACCATCTTTGGGGAAAGCTTAGCTAAAGACCTAAAAGTTCTACCTCTGGAAAAGGAAACCCTCCTTCAGTACGCAGACGACATTCTGATCGCCAGCCCTACTAAGGAGGCCTCTGAACTACCAAGCCAATAAAGGATAGAAGTTGTCCAAGAAAAAGCTCAAATATCACAGACTGCGGTGACCTGCCTGGGCTTCATTCTCACAGAAGGTCGGAGAAGCCCATCTCAGGAAAGGGAAGAAACCATTTGCAGCCTTACCCCTTTCTAAAACTAGAAGACAGCTTAGGGGTTCCTGGGGAGGCCAGGGTTTGCTGCTTCTGGATCCCTAACTACAGTCTACTAGCTGGGCCTCTATATGAAACACTGAAAGGAAAAGATGATGATCCTTTTGAATAGAATCCAGAAGTGGCCTTTCAAGAATGGAAAGAGCAGTCAATTCAGACCCTTGCCCTGGAACTCCCTAATTTAGCTAAACCCTTTGACCTTTACATTCCCGGTGAAAGGTGAATCGCCATTGGAGAATTAGTGCAAAAACTGGGACCACTTGAAATGGAACAATGCAAGAATGCCATCCAGGTAGGATAAACTACGGTCACCAAGGGGCTTGGCCCACTGCCGCATCTGGCCAAGATACTGGCGGTATCTAAAAACCTGGAAATCAGCAGCCCAAAAGGCCACCTCCTTCCTAAGGGAAAAGGACCCCACGTGGTGATCCTAACCACCAACGATGCCCTGAAGTTGCAGGGTTCGCTCCGTGGGCACACCGACCTCGAGTGAGGAGGCCCTCCAACTCCAACATCCAGAGAGATAACCGGGGGCAACAGGGCACCATGACGACTCGTGTGAACATCACTTGACCTGGAGTTTCTCTCATAAAACAATAAGAGTGTGTCCCAAAAGAGTAGACTACTGCTTGCAGGACTTACTGCACCCAGAGGGGAGCTAATAATCTTGGCGGGGGAACCGTATATCACACTGTCACCATAGAAAAGCCTACAGACACCGTGATGATGGTGGCCAATAAGACCGGCTGGACTCCTGTTTACTTCAAAAGGCTGTTGACTCAGTGGTCATCATGGTCCTTGATCACCACTGACCCTGGACTGTCTGGGAGTTGAGCGGGCAGGGCTCTGACACCTGGTGCTGTTTGTACGTTAATTCAGGGGCCTAATTGAAGAAAGCGCAGACTACTGGTCAGAGCATCTAGGCTGGCAGAAACGGTCAGCCTAAGGTGGCCGAACAAATGTGGGGCGGGGTGAAACCGGCCCCCACAGCGTCTCTGCACATCTCTTTCCTGGACCCTTAAAGGTCATTAGAATCTATAACACTTCCAATGCTGGTGCTCAGGTGGACGAGCAGGGAGGCAGGGGGCCTGGGGACAATCAACGTCACCTGGAGGCTGCTGGGGAGAAGCTCTGACCCTCGCCCCCGGGTATTAGGGCTCCCAACTCAGCACTCAGCAGTTACAGAAGAAGTGTCTGCACCCTCAGCACTCCAAGAATGAGGAACGGGACAAAAGGCAGAGGAGGGGTTTGTCCCCAGCAAAGCCCATTAAAAATCCCTGGGAGATAAAAATAGAATCTGGGCAATAAAGTCAAGTCTAACCTTTTTTATCCTTTGTGCTTTGTCTAATTTCACGTGCTCCTAGGGTCCCGCATGCAGAGGTTCCACACCCGGCACTTCAGACCAGATTTCCTAGTGCAGAATGGCTGGGTCGACACCTCAGCTCCTGGGGCCCAGTGCAGACTCCGCGATATAGAGCCTGAGCTGCAGCCAACCTGGCCCTCGAGAGCTCCGCCCCCTCCCTCCCACTGACTCTGACAGGATCTCTACACAGCAGCCCAGCCCACAGCCCACGGGGTAGTGCATGCTCTCACCTCTCCATTCTCTGATCAAAATATAAAGTTTCCTTTGCTTGTGAACCAAACTCAGTCTCGATCTGTTGGCCCCAATGACACTGGGCAGGGGGACACTTGTTGGGGTCCACTCTGGAGGATCAGTAACAGAAATTGAGACTATTGTAACCTCAATGAACAGATGTGTGAGCCAAACTGTAGTTAACATAGAACAGTGTATAAGGCTCGGGTAAAATAAGATGTTTCTAACACTTCCATTTGATATTTCCATCACTTTATTATAAGCAAGTTCAGTGAAAAGGTTTGTCTTATTTGTCAGGTCAATATTAGAGAAACGAAGTGATTTCTTTCCAAGGATGTACATCTAATAATCTTGGTTAAAGCTTCAATCTTGTTTTAAATGCTTTTCCATTGAAAATGATACCTCTCTTTCAGCTCCCCCATTTCTGAGAAGTATAAAATCTTATAATTTATTATTACCAAAGGGGAAAGGTGGGAGGAGGGATAAATTAACAGTTTGGGATTAACACATACACACTGCTATGTATAAAATAGATCATCAACAAGGAACTACTGTATAGCACAGGGAACTACACTCAACATTTTGCAATAACCTATAAGGGGAAATAATCTGAAAAAGAATAGATATTTTTATTGACATCATCTATCAATGACAGTTAAAGTGTAACCTAAGGGAAGCTGGTGGTGAGTTCTTCTGACCCTGAAGACTTCAATCATCTAAAGTTTGGACTCTGCCTACTTCCCAAGGCCCTTAATGAACATATGTGTAGCCGTAGCTTAAAAAATTCCCCAGTTTGGGTTTCGGGGAGACACTGATTTTGAAAAAGCCCTGGTGTTCTCCTTACATGAATGGGACTCTTCCTACTGCTAAAACATGTCTGTCACACCCAGAGGATGGTATACCGTCTGATCGGGAAGAGTTTGGAAAAGGCATCTCCTCTCCTCATCTCCTGGTGCTCGGGTTCACCCCTCCAGCGTCTTTACTAACAGTCTCCCCACTTGGAGATGTCAGCACTGTCAACATCCTGTTGCGTACAGTTTGGAATTTGTCCAGAGGATGAAGCGGAAGGATGAGGAACAATGAGAGACAAGTCCTAGGTGTTCAGACAGGCACATGTCACTCTAATTTCCAATCAGGAAGACGAATTGACCAAAGGCTAGGGTTGCCCATGGAAACAGTATAGGGCTTGAGGAAATCCCGCTGCTTTGTGGCCAGTTCCCATAAACACAAGTTGAACAATGGAACTCAGGGGCAGTAAAATTCACAAAACTGCAGAGTTGAAAATATCCATCACTGAAAAATGTCTTGAGGAAAGTCAGAGAAAAGGACTTGTAAGCAAGGGAGAATGGCAGGAAAGGGATTTGAGGAGGTAGAAAGGACTCGCCATTAAGCACAAGAAAAGGAGCTGAACATTGCCAACATTGCAGTTGGCCAAAAAGGGTGTATGCGTTTTTTTCTGTATATATTCAAGAAAAGGGCATACACTTTTTTAGCCAACCAAACAGGTGGGCACTGGAAGTCAATACTACAAAAGATATCACTTCGCATCAGTCAGAAGAGCCATCCTCATAAAGCGTAAACAACAGAAATGCAGGACAGGGCAAGGAGAAGAGGGAGCCCTGTGAGACTTATAGTGGAAATGTATATTGCCAACGGCCATTCTGGAGAAGTGTATTGTGTTTACTAAAGCATCTAAAAAATGAGCTACAGAGCATAGGGCACTTGCACTCATGGGCGTATATCTTGAGAAAAACAAAAATCGAGAGGACACAGGCACCCCAATGTTTACCCCCTCTCTGTTTAAAAGATCCTCAACTAGGATATAACTTAAATGTCTCTGGAGGGAAAAAATGGGTAGAGATGTGGTACTTAGGTAGAGTGGAATATTATTCAGCCTGGAAATCAATGAAATATGGCCAGTTGTAACAACTCCGGAGGAGTTACGTATGATCTTTCTAAGTGACAGAATTCAAAAAGAAAAAGACACATATCATAAGATATCACTTAAAGGTGGAATCCAAAATGGCTACACATGAAATAAATTACAAAACAAAAACATAGTCAAATATGTAGAAAACACGCATAAGGCTGCTAAACGGGAAAGGTGGGGAGGGGTGAGGCATCACCCAGGAGGTTGAAATTAGCAAAGATACCACTCCAAATACCAAACTGATAATCAACAAGGCCTACACGGTAGCTAAAAGAACTGCACTCAGCACACTCAAGTCACCGGAAAAGAATATATACCACTGGTAAGAATCTGAAAAAGAATTTACTGATGTCTCTCTGTACGTGAATCAAGTGGATGTACAGCAGCAAGAAACAGAGCTTTGAAAATCAGCTGTAACCAATATAGTAATAAATTGAAAAAAATAAACGACAGAGAGACAGAGAAAACCTCTTACAACTTTTCCTCAGGGCCGGTGATGCAACATGGATTGAACACATCTAGACCCACAGCAGGATGAGACATAAGGCTGGAAACTGTTTGCGCTAAGAGAAATGTGAGGTTGGGTGAGGAAATGCACACCCTTTAAAGTAATACTACCTGGTACCCATTCAATGGGTCCCAAATATGCAGGTTCAAGGGATCTTCCTACAGCTAAAACATGCATGGAAAACCCAGAGGACTGTACACCATGTGATCGGGAGATGTGTCTAAAATGCAGCTCATTTATCCTCTCCTGGTGCTCCTGTTCACCATTCCAGCCACGTTACTTAGAATCTCCCCACTTGGAGAATCAGCACATTTCAACTTCTGTTTCACACATTTTGCAAATTGTGAGGAGGATGAACGGGGAACCAATGAGAGAATAGTTGTAGGGGTTTGGACGGGCACATATCACTCTAATTTCCCATTAAGAATAAGAATTGAAAAAAGGCTCAGCCCGCCTCGCCCGAGCCAAAATAGGGCCTGAAGCAATCCTGAGGGTTTGAGGCCAGCTCACAAAAGAGCAACTTAAAAAATGGAGCTCAGGGTCACTGCAATTCACAAACCTGCAGAGTTATAAATGAAAACTAACGTCCAAAAATATGTTGAGGTAAGGCAAAGAAGAGGATCTGAATGCAAGACAGAATTGCAAGAAACAGATTTCAAGAGATAGATTGGACTCGTCTTTAAAGCACATGAAAAGCGGCAGAATTTCGACAATGATGCAGTTGGCCCAAAAGGGCGTATGCGTTTTTTCCTGATTATATCCAGGAAAAAACGCATACGCACTTTATGGGCAACGAAGCAAGCAAGCAATGCAAATGTGCACAACAAAGAAGTCTCATTTCCCACTGGTCAAAAGGGCCATCCTAAAAAATTGTAAAAACCAGAAATGCAGGACAGGCCATGGAGAACAGGGAGCCTTTATACGCTGATGGGCAGTGTGTGAACTGCCGAGAGCCACTCTGGAGAAGTGTATGGTGGTTCCTAAATCATCTAAAAAACAGAGCTACAGAGCATAGGACACTTCCAATCATGGGAGTATATCTAGGGAAATCTAAAAATTAACAAGACACAAGCACACCACAGTTTAGGGCTACTCTGTTTACAAGAACCTCAACTTCAGTATACCTTAAATATCCCAGGAAAGAGAACAATGGATAAAGAAGATGTGGTACTTATGTACAATGGAATATCTCTTCACCATGAAATCAATGTAATAAGGCTAGTAGAAGGATAAAGAGTGGATTTAGGTCCGATAATACTACTTGAAATAAGTCAAACAGAAAAAGAAACATATCATAAGATATCACTTATAGAGGGAGGGTAAATATGGCTGCACAAGAAATGAATTACAGAACAGAACAGTGTCTCACATTTAGAAAACACACTTATTTCAGCTTAAGGGGAAAGGAGAGGTGGGGTGATGCATAAAACCAGAGTTTGAAATTAGCACAGATACCGTTCAATAAACCAAATAGATATTAGACAAGATCTACACCTTGCTCAATGAACTGGCCTCAACACACCCTATACACCGCAGAGAAATATATCTGAGTAATAAGAATCTTAAAACCCATGTATTGATATATCTCCATAAGGGAATCAAGTGTGTGCAGAGTGGCACAAACACAGCAGTGAAAATGAGCTAAACCCCATTATAGAAATAAATTTTAAAAACAAAACGCAGAAACAATGAAAGAGAGAAAAAATCTTACAAAATTCGCTCAGGGGCTGTGATGCAACCTGGATTGACCACATATAAACCCACAGCTGGATAAGACATAAGGCTGGACACTTGGGGCTGAGAGGATTGATGAGCTTTGGTGAGCAACTGCCAAAAGTTTAATGCAATACTTCATGCTACTCATTCCAAGGGTCCCAACACTCCAGGTTGAAGGGAATCTTCCTACAGCTAAACCATGCTTGGGAAACCCAGCGACTGGTATACCATATGATCGGGAAAGGTTTCTAAAACGCACCTCATTTTTCCTCTCCTGGGGCTCCGGATCGACATTCCAGCCACTTTACCAAAAATATCCCCACATGGAGAGTCAATGCCTTTAAGTTCTGGTATCGCACAGTCTGCAGTTAGTGCGGAGGATGAATGGGAATAGGGGGAACCAGTGAGAAACTAGCTGTAGCGGTTTCAATGGGCACATGTCACTCTAAATTCACATCAGTAAGAAGAATAAACCAAAGGCACAGCAAGGTGCCCCAGAAGAAGAATAGGGCCTGAAGGAATCCTGTGGTTATGAGGCAAGATCACAAAAATAAGAGCTGAAAAATGGAGCTAAGGGCCACTGCAATTCAAAAACCTGCAGAGTTATAAAGGCCAACTATTTTCAAAAAATATATTGAGGTAAGGCTATGAAGAGGCATTGAAAGCAAGGCAGAATTGCAGGAAAACGATTTCAGGAGGTAGACTGGAATTGCATTTAAAGCATAGGAAAAGAGGCAGAACGTCAACAATGATTCACTTGGCCAAAAAGGGTGTATGCATTTTTTCCTGAATTTATTCAGGAAAAAAGGCATACGCCCTTTTTGGCCAACCAAGCAAGCTTGCAAAGGAAATCTGCACTACAATGAAGTCTCACTTCCCCCTGGTCAAAAGGGCCATCTGAAAAAAGGGTAAAATCCAGAAAGGCAGGACAGGCCATGGAGAACTGGGAGCCTTGTTATGCTGATGGGCGGGATGTGTATGGTGTTTCCTGAAACATCTAAAAAACAAAGCAACAGAGCCTAGGGCACTTCCACTTATGGTCCTATAGCTTAGGGAAATTAAAATCAAAAAGACACAGCCACCCCAAAATTTGGGACGCCTCTGTTTACAAGAGCCTCGTTAACCGTACAAGTTCAATATCACAGAAAGTGAAAAATGGATAAAGAACTTGTGGTACTTACGTACAATGCAGTATCACTCAGCAATGAAATCTATGTCATCAGGCCCGTAGCAGCATAATGAGTGGATTCAGGTATGATGATTCTAACTGAAATAAGACAAACAGAAAAAGAAACATCATAAGATATCACTAATACACGGAATGTAAACTTGGCTACACAGGAACTGAATTACAGAACAGAACAGGGTCTCAAATTTAGAAAACCAACTTATGCTTGCTTAAGGGTAAAGGTGAGTTGGGGTGCTGCATAAAACCAGAGATTGAAATGAACACAGATAAAGTTCCTTAAGCCAAATATGGAATAGACAAGAGCTACTCCTTGCTCAACGAAATGGACTCAACACCCCATATTAAACGCCTAAGAATGTACCTGACTAGTAAGTATCTTAAAACCTATGGATTGCTATGTCTCCAAAAGAGAATCAAGCATGTGTACAGGGGCATAAACGCAGCAGTGATAGGATTGGAGAGGTTCAGTGAGCAAATGAAGACCCTTTGAAGTCATATTGCATGGTACCAATTCCACGGGTCTCAACTCTCCAGGTTTAAGGTATTCTTCCTTCAGCTAAAACATGCATGTGGAACCCAGAGTATGATCAACCGTGTGAACGGGAAACATGTTCAAATATGTCTCAGTTTTCCTCCCCTGGTACTCGGGTGCAACATTCCAGACGCTTTACTAACACTCTCCCCACTTGGAGAGTCAGCGCCTTTAACCTCCTGTTTGGCCCAGTTTGCAATTTCTGCGGAAGATGAACAGGAATAGCGAGAACCAATGAGAGACTAGCTGGAGGTGTCTGGACGGGCAAATTTAACTCTCATTTCCCACCAGGAAGAGGAAATAACCAAAGGCTCAGCATGCCGTGCCGGAACCAGATTAGGGCCTGAAGCCATCCTGCGGTGTTGCGGCCAGCTCACAAGAAAGCGAGTTGAAGAAAGGAGCTCAGGGGCACTGTAATTCACAAACCTGCAGAGTTATAAATGACAGCTATCGTCCAAAAATATACTGAAGTAAGGCTGCCAAGAGGACTTGAAAGCGGGGCAGAATTGCAGGAAACCGATTTCAGGAGGTAGACTGGAATTGCTTTGAAAGCATAGGAAAAGAGGCAGAACGTCCACAATGATGCACTTGGCCAAAAAGGGCGTATGCGTTTTTTCCTGAATATATTCAGGAAAAAACGCATATGCACTTTTTGGCCAACCAAGCAAGCTTGCAAAGGAAATCTGCACTACAATGAAGTCTCACTTCCCCCCGGTCAAAAGGGCCATCTGAAAAAAGTGTAAAATCCAGAAAGGCAGGACAGGCCATGGAGAACTGGGAGCCTTGTTATGCTGATGGGCGGGATGTAAATTGCCAACAGACACTCGGGAGAAGTGTATGGTGTTTCCTGAAACATCTAAAAAACAAAGCAACAGAGCCTAGGGCACTTCCACTTATGGTCCTATAGCTTAGGGAAATTAAAATCAAAAAGACACAGCCACCCCAAAGTTTGGGATGCCTCTGTTTACAAGAACCTCGTTTACGGTACAAGTTCAATATCACAGAAAGTGAAAAATGGATAAAGAAGTTGTGGTACTTATGTACAATGCAAAATCACTCAGCCATGAAATCTATGTCATCAGGCCCGTAGCAGCATAATGAGTGGATTCAGGTATGATGATTCTAACTGAAATATGTCACACAGAAAAAGAAACATCATAAGATATCACTAATACATGGAATGTGAACTTGGCTACACATGAACTGAATTACAAAACAGAACAGGGTCTCAAGTTTAGAAAACCAACTTATGCTTCCTTAAGGGGGAAAGTGAGTTGGGGTGCTGCATAAAACCAGAGTTTGAAATTAGCACAGATACCATTCAATAAGCCAAATATGTAATAGACAAGACCTACCCCTTGCTCAACAAAATGGACTCAACAATGAGGTATCACCTCACACCTGATAGAATGGGCATCATGAGAAAATCTACAAACAAAAATGCTGGAAAGGGTGTGGAGAAAAGGAACCCTCTTCCACTATTGTTGGGAATATAAATTGATACAGTCACTACGGAGAACAATATGGAGTTTCTTAAGAAACTAACAATAGAATTACCATATGATACAGCAATCCCAGTACTGGACATATACCCAGACAAAACCATAAATCAAAACGAGACATTCACCGCAATGTTCATTGCATCACTATTTACAATATCGAGGTAATGGAAGCAACCTAAATGCCCACAGACAGACGAATGCATAAAGCTGTGGTACATATATAAAATGGAATATTACTAAGCCATGAAAAGGAATGAAATTGGGTCATTTGTAGAGACGTCGATGGATCTAGAGACTGTCATACAGAGTGAAGTAAGTCAGAAAGAGAAAAACAAATCTTGTATATTCATGCATATATGTGGAACCTAGAAAAACTGTACAGATTAACCATTTTGCAAGGCATAAATAGAGCAACAGATGTAGACAACAAATGTATGGACAACAAGGGGGGAAAGCTGTTGGGGGGGTGGTGGTGGGAGGAGTTGAGAGACTGGGATTGGCATGTATACATTTATATGTATAAAATAGATAACCAATAAGAACCTGCTGTATAAAAATATAAAATAAAATTCAAAATTAAAAAGAAATAAAATTTAAAAAATAAAACAGAAAAAACAATTATTCCCTTCACATACATGTATTTATATGAATAAATTATTTCCATGCTTATATCTGTAAATACAAAAAAGAGGAATAAAATCTACCTTGAACCAAAAACGAAAAAGAGAAAAAAAACACAGAACCCACCAGTTCCACAGAGGAAAACCGTATCAGGGCACTTGCTCCAGTTGTAAACAATTCTGAAGTTGGCCAGTGGTGGGGAATCGTCTCCCATTCAGCCAGCAGCCCCCACGCAACAAGCGTCCTCATTGCAAAGCTGGGGCACCGTGCCGAGGCATCTGTGAGTAAACGTGAGCTGAGCCCCAGGCCAGTTGCTGCTGAACTATTCCCACCCGTCCCAGGTAAAACACCTGAATATATACAAGGACTTGAAAGCCTAGAGGAAGGGCCATAGAGCCACACGAGTGACAGCATGCCGGCCGACTTGGTGCCTGCAGGCCAGCCAGGATGGTCCTGGCCCTGGGTGCTCTTCTGGAAGATTTCCATTTCCCTGACTGAGATACCCGTCCTGTCCCTGCCCCCACTGCTTTTTTCCTTCCTCACCTCTGCCCAGGGAGAAATTCCAGCAGCAGGTATGGGTGACACATCCTCTTCTTTAGCAGGTGGCAGCCTGGCAACTGCTGCAGAAAGTCCAGCAGAGCCCCACTCACACTGGGCCACCCACAAAGCCGTGGCCTCTCACTCCCTCCCACCAGCCCAGCCCCGAGACTGCTGACAGGGCAGAGAAAATGGCGTCAGGCATGGCTGCAGGGGCTCTTGCTGCCTGGAGTGGTATTTATATTGATCTCAACCCAGGCACACCTGGGGAGGGCTGGCCCGCACGGTAAGGCTGCCCAGGTCAGCCAATCATCACCCCTCAGGGGCTCACAGTTGCAGAAAATGGAACTTGCTGAACCGGCCAGGTCCAAGGAACAGGTGTGGGCTCCTGAGAGTCAGGATAGACAAGGGGCTGCAGCTTTGGCTTGTTTTCTAATCATTTTATCTGGCCCATGAGTGGGAGACAACTTCAAGAAAACCCTCTCCTTATGAGAGGAACCCAGGAGTCAGGGAGAGGAGGGGTGGGTGGTGGTTGGAGACAGAGGCCTGGTGCCCCGGGTGCAGTGGAAGTCTCTGGAAGACCAGGTGGAGGGAGGCCGCACAGAGTGACGCCCAGGGTCACAGACCTGTCGCAGCTGCTGTTTGTTAGTTCAAGTCCTGCTCTGAGGTGCTCTGTGCCAGCTCTGAGCGACAGGTGAGCTGGGGGTGCTCTGCAATGAGGGCTATGTGCACGGTTCCTGTGTGCCCAGCCCTGCCATGGTACCTGCAAGGGTAGCTCTGTATCCTGGGAAGGGCCTGACCACGAGAGCCCCGTGGGCTGGGGTGGGGGTGGGGTACCTGCCCAGGTGAGCTCCATATTCTGGGATTGGTCTGACCACGAGAGCCCCATGGGCTGCTGGGGACCTGGTAAAGGATGTCAGGACAGTCAGTGAAGCCACCGAGGATATACCTCCAGTTGCTCCTAATTCCTACACCCTGCTGGTCATTCTACCAACCACCAGGACATGGTATTCTGTATTAGTCTTCAATGATGCCTTCTTTTGTATTCCATTAGTCCCAGAGTCACAAGAAATTTTGGCTTGTGAGTGGCAGGACTCAACATACAACTAAAACAATACTTCCGGGCCGTCTTGCCCCAAGGGTGCAAAAATTCCCACACCATCTTTGGGGAAAGCTTAGCTAAAGACCTAAAAGTTCTACCTCTGGAAAAGGAAACCCTCCTTCAGTACGCAGACGACATTCTGATCGCCAGCCCTACTAAGGAGGCCTCTGAACTACCAAGCCAATAAAGGATAGAAGTTGTCCAAGAAAAAGCTCAAATATCACAGACTGCGGTGACCTGCCTGGGCTTCATTCTCACAGAAGGTCGGAGAAGCCCATCCCAGGAAAGGGAAGAAACCATTTGCAGCCTTATCCCTTTCTAAAACTAGAAGACAGCTTAGGGGTTCCTGGGGAGGCCAGGGTTTGCTGCTTCTGGATCCCTAACTACAGTCTACTAGCTGGGCCTCTATATGAAACACTGAAAGGAAAAGATGATGATCCTTTTGAATAGAATCCAGAAGTGGCCTTTCAAGAATGGAAAGAGCAGTCAATTCAGACCCTTGCCCTGGAACTCCCTAATTTAGCTAAACCCTTTGACCTTTACATTCCCGGTGAAAGGTGAATCGCCATTGGAGAATTAGTGCAAAAACTGGGACCACTTGAAATGGAACAATGCAAGAATGCCATCCAGGTAGGATAAACTACGGTCACCAAGGGGCTTGGCCCACTGCCGCATCTGGCCAAGATACTGGCGGTATCTAAAAACCTGGAAATCAGCAGCCCAAAAGGCCACCTCCTTCCTAAGGGAAAAGGACCCCACGTGGTGATCCTAACCACCAACGATGCCCTGAAGTTGCAGGGTTCGCTCCGTGGGCACACCGACCTCGAGTGAGGAGGCCCTCCAACTCCAACATCCAGAGAGATAACCGGGGGCAACAGGGCACCATGACGACTCGTGTGAACATCACTTGACCTGGAGTTTCTCTCATAAAACAATAAGAGTGTGTCCCAAAAGAGTAGACTACTGCTTGCAGGACTTACTGCACCCAGAGGGGAGCTAATAATCTTGGCGGGGGAACCGTATATCACACTGTCACCATAGAAAAGCCTACAGACACCGTGATGATGGTGGCCAATAAGACCGGCTGGACTCCTGTTTACTTCAAAAGGCTGTTGACTCAGTGGTCATCATGGTCCTTGATCACCACTGACCCTGGACTGTCTGGGAGTTGAGCGGGCAGGGCTCTGACACCTGGTGCTGTTTGTACGTTAATTCAGGGGCCTAATTGAAGAAAGCGCAGACTACTGGTCAGAGCATCTAGGCTGACAGAAATGGTCAGCCTAAGGTGGCCGAACAAATGTGGGGCGGGGTGAAACCGGCCCCCACAGCGTCTCTGCACATCTCTTTCCTGGACCCTTAAAGGTCATTAGAATCTATAACACTTCCAATGCTGGTGCTCAGGTGGACGAGCAAGGAGGCAGGGGGCCTGGGGACAATCAACGTCACCTGGAGGCTGCTGGGGAGAAGCTCTGACCCTCGCCCCCGGGTATTAGGGCTCCCAACTCAGCACTCAGCAGTTACAGAAGAAGTGTCTGCACCCTCAGCACTCCAAGAATGAGGAACGGGACAAAAGGCAGAGGAGGGGTTTGTCCCCAGCAAAGCCCATTAAAAATCCCTGGGAGATAAAAATAGAATCTGGGCAATAAAGTCAAGTCTAACCTTTTTTATCCTTTGTGCTTTGTCTAATTTCACGTGCTCCTAGGGTCCCGCATGCAGAGGTTCCACACCCGGCACTTCAGACTAGATTTCCTAGTGCAGAATGGCTGGGTCGACACCTCAGCTCCTGGGGCCCAGTGCAGACTCCGCGATATAGAGCCTGAGCTGCAGCCAACCTGGCCCTCGAGAGCTCCGCCCCCTCCCTCCCACTGACTCTGACAGGATCTCTACACAGCAGCCCAGCCCACAGCCCACGGGGTAGTGCATGCTCTCACCTCTCCATTCTCTGATCAAAATATAAAGTTTCCTTTGCTTGTGAACCAAACTCAGTCTCGATCTGTTGGCCCCAATGACACTGGGCAGGGGGACACTTGTTGGGGTCCACTCTGGAGGATCAGTAACAGAAATTGAGACTATTGTAACCTCAATGAACAGATGTGTGAGCCAAACTGTAGTTAACATAGAACAGTGTATAAGGCTCGGGTAAAATAAGATGTTTCTAACACTTCCATTTGATATTTCCATCACTTTATTATAAGCAAGTTCAGTGAAAAGGTTTGTCTTATTTGTCAGGTCAATATTAGAGAAACGAAGTGATTTCTTTCCAAGGATGTACATCTAATAATCTTGGTTAAAGCTTCAATCTTGTTTTAAATGCTTTTCCATTGAAAATGATACCTCTCTTTCAGCTCCCCCATTTCTGAGAAGTATAAAATCTTATAATTTATTATTACCAAAGGGGAAAGGTGGGAGGAGGGATAAATTAACAGTTTGGGATTAACACATACACACTGCTATGTATAAAATAGATCATCAACAAGGAACTACTGTATAGCACAGGGAACTACACTCAACATTTTGCAATAACCTATAAGGGGAAATAATCTGAAAAAGAATAGATATTTTTATTGACATCATCTATCAATGACAGTTAAAGTGTAACCTAAGGGAAGCTGGTGGTGAGTGCTTCTGACCCTGAAGACTTCAATCATCTAAAGTTTGGACTCTGCCTACTTCCCAAGGCCCTTAATGAACATATGTGTAGCCGTAGCTTAAAAAATTCCCCAGTTTGGGTTTCGGGGAGACACTGATTTTGAAAAAGCCCTGGTGTTCTCCTTACATGAATGGGACTCTTCCTACTGCTAAAACATGTCTGTCACACCCAGAGGATGGTATACCGTCTGATCGGGAAGAGTTTGGAAAAGGCATCTCCTCTCCTCATCTCCTGGTGCTCGGGTTCACCCCTCCAGCGTCTTTACTAACAGTCTCCCCACTTGGAGATGTCAGCACTGTCAACATCCTGTTGCGTACAGTTTGGAATTTGTCCAGAGGATGAAGCGGAAGGATGAGGAACAATGAGAGACAAGTCCTAGGTGTTCAGACAGGCACATGTCACTCTAATTTCCAATCAGGAAGACGAATTGACCAAAGGCTAGGGTTGCCCATGGAAACAGTATAGGGCTTGAGGAAATCCCGCTGCTTTGTGGCCAGTTCCCATAAACACAAGTTGAACAATGGAACTCAGGGGCAGTAAAATTCACAAAACTGCAGAGTTGAAAATATCCATCACTGAAAAATGTCTTGAGGAAAGTCAGAGAAAAGGACTTGTAAGCAAGGGAGAATGGCAGGAAAGGGATTTGAGGAGGTAGAAAGGACTCGCCATTAAGCACAAGAAAAGGAGCTGAACATTGCCAACATTGCAGTTGGCCAAAAAGGGTGTATGCGTTTTTTTCTGTATATATTCAAGAAAAGGGCATACACTTTTTTAGCCAACCAAACAGGTGGGCACTGGAAGTCAATACTACAAAAGATATCACTTCGCATCAGTCAGAAGAGCCATCCTCATAAAGCGTAAACAACAGAAATGCAGGACAGGGCAAGGAGAAGAGGGAGCCCTGTGAGACTTATAGTGGAAATGTATATTGCCAACGGCCATTCTGGAGAAGTGTATTGTGTTTACTAAAGCATCTAAAAAATGAGCTACAGAGCATAGGGCACTTGCACTCATGGGCGTATATCTTGAGAAAAACAAAAATCGAGAGGACACAGGCACCCCAATATTTACCCCCTCTCTGTTTAAAAGATCCTCAACTAGGATATAACTTAAATGTCTCTGGAGGGAAAAAATGGGTAGAGATGTGGTACTTAGGTAGAGTGGAATATTATTCAGCCTGGAAATCAATGAAATATGGCCAGTTGTAACAACTCCGGAGGAGTTACGTATGATCTTTCTAAGTGACATAATTCAAAAAGAAAAAGACACATATCATAAGATATCACTTAAAGGTGGAATCCAAAATGGCTACACATGAAATAAATTACAAAACAAAAACATAGTCAAATATGTAGAAAACACGCATAAGGCTGCTAAACGGGAAAGGTGGGGAGGGGTGAGGCATCACCCAGGAGGTTGAAATTAGCAAAGATACCATTCCAAATACCAAACTGATAATCAACAAGGCCTACACGGTAGCTAAAAGAACTGCACTCAGCACACTCAAGTCACCGGAAAAGAATATATACCACTGGTAAGAATCTGAAAAAGAATTTACTGATGTCTCTCTGTACGTGAATCAAGTGGATGTACAGCAGCAAGAAACAGAGCTTTGAAAATCAGCTGTAACCAATATAGTAATAAATTGAAAAAAATAAACGACAGAGAGACAGAGAAAACCTCTTACAACTTTTCCTCAGGGCCGGTGATGCAACATGGATTGAACACATCTAGACCCACAGCAGGATGAGACATAAGGCTGGAAACTGTTTGCGCTAAGAGAAATGTGAGGTTGGGTGAGGAAATGCACACCCTTTAAAGTAATACTACCTGGTACCCATTCAATGGGTCCCAAATATGCAGGTTCAAGGGATCTTCCTACAGCTAAAACATGCATGGAAAACCCAGAGGACTGTACACCATGTGATCGGGAGATGTGTCTAAAATGCAGCTCATTTATCCTCTCCTGGTGCTCCTGTTCACCATTCCAGCCACGTTACTTAGAATCTCCCCACTTGGAGAATCAGCACATTTCAACTTCTGTTTCACACATTTTGCAAATTGTGAGGAGGATGAATGGGGAACCAATGAGAGAATAGTTGTAGGGGTTTGGACGGGCACATATCACTCTAATTTCCCATTAAGAATAAGAATTGAAAAAAGGCTCAGCCCGCCTCGCCCGAGCCAAAATAGGGCCTGAAGCAATCCTGCGGGTTTGAGGCCAGCTCACAAAAGAGCAACTTAAAAAATGGAGCTCAGGGTCACTGCAATTCACAAACCTGCAGAGTTATAAATGAAAACTAACGTCCAAAAATATGTTGAGGTAAGGCAAAGAAGAGGATCTGAATGCAAGACAGAATTGCAAGAAACAGATTTCAAGAGATAGATTGGACTCGTCTTTAAAGCACATGAAAAGCGGCAGAATTTCGACAATGATGCAGTTGGCCCAAAAGGGCGTATGCGTTTTTTCCTGATTATATCCAGGAAAAAACGCATACGCACTTTATGGGCAACGAAGCAAGCAAGCAATGCAAATGTGCACAACAAAGAAGTCTCATTTCCCACTGGTCAAAAGGGCCATCCTAAAAAATTGTAAAAACCAGAAATGCAGGACAGGCCATGGAGAACAGGGAGCCTTTATACGCTGATGGGCAGTGTGTGAACTGCCGAGAGCCACTCTGGAGAAGTGTATGGTGGTTCCTAAATCATCTAAAAAACAGAGCTACAGAGCATAGGACACTTCCAATCATGGGAGTATATCTAGGGAAATCTAAAAATTAACAAGACACAAGCACACCACAGTTTAGGGCTACTCTGTTTACAAGAACCTCAACTTCAGTATACCTTAAATATCCCAGGAAAGAGAACAATGGATAAAGAAGATGTGGTACTTATGTACAATGGAATATCTCTTCACCATGAAATCAATGTAATAAGGCTAGTAGAAGGATAAAGAGTGGATTTAGGTCCGATAATACTACTTGAAATAAGTCAAACAGAAAAAGAAACATATCATAAGATATCACTTATAGAGGGAGGGTAAATATGGCTGCACAAGAAATGAATTACAGAACAGAACAGTGTCTCACATTTAGAAAACACACTTATTTCAGCTTAAGGGGAAAGGAGAGGTGGGGTGATGCATAAAACCAGAGTTTGAAATTAGCACAGATACCGTTCAATAAACCAAATAGATATTAGACAAGATCTACACCTTGCTCAATGAACTGGCCTCAACACACCCTATACACCGCAGAGAAATATATCTGAGTAATAAGAATCTTAAAACCCATGTATTGATATATCTCCATAAGGGAATCAAGTGTGTGCAGAGTGGCACAAACACAGCAGTGAAAATGAGCTAAACCCCATTATAGAAATAAATTTAAAAAACAAAACGCAGAAACAATGAAAGAGAGAAAAATTCTTACAAAATTCGCTCAGGGGCTGTGATGCAACCTGGATTGACCACATATAAACCCACAGCTGGATAAGACATAAGGCTGGACACTTGGGGCTGAGAGGATTGATGAGCTTTGGTGAGCAACTGCCAAAAGTTTAATGCAATACTTCATGCTACTCATTCCAAGGGTCCCAACACTCCAGGTTGAAGGGAATCTTCCTACAGCTAAACCATGCTTGGGAAACCCAGCGACTGGTATACCATATGATCGGGAAAGGTTTCTAAAATGCACCTCATTTTTCCTCTCCTGGGGCTCCGGATCGACATTCCAGCCGCTTTACCAAAAATATCCCCACATGGAGAGTCAATGCCTTTAAGTTCTGGTATCGCACAGTCTGCAGTTAGTGCGGAGGATGAATGGGAATAGGGGGAACCAGTGAGAAACTAGCTGTAGCGGTTTCAATGGGCACATGTCACTCTAAATTCACATCAGTAAGAAGAATAAACCAAAGGCACAGCAAGGTGCCCCAGAAGAAGAATAGGGCCTGAAGGAATCCTGTGGTTATGAGGCAAGATCAC
Source organism: Pseudorca crassidens (assembly GCF_039906515.1). Lineage (NCBI taxonomy): Eukaryota > Metazoa > Chordata > Mammalia > Artiodactyla > Delphinidae > Pseudorca > Pseudorca crassidens. The sequence continues at coordinate 4,378 of NW_027136261.1, read as the reverse complement.
AAAAATAAGAGCTGAAAAATGGAGCTAAGGGCCACTGCAATTCAAAAACCTGCAGAGTTATAAAGGCCAACTATTTTCAAAAAATATATTGAGGTAAGGCTATGAAGAGGCATTGAAAGCAAGGCAGAATTGCAGGAAAACGATTTCAGGAGGTAGACTGGAATTGCATTTAAAGCATAGGAAAAGAGGCAGAACGTCCACAATGATTCACTTGGCCAAAAAGGGTGTATGCCTTTTTTCCTGAATTTATTCAGGAAAAAAGGCATACGCCCTTTTTGGCCAACCAAGCAAGCTTGCAAAGGAAATCTGCACTACAATGAAGTCTCACTTCCCCCTGGTCAAAAGGGCCATCTGAAAAAAGTGTAAAATCCAGAAAGGCAGGACAGGCCATGGAGAACTGGGAGCCTTGTTATGCTGATGGGCGGGATGTGTATGGTGTTTCCTGAAACATCTAAAAAACAAAGCAACAGAGCCTAGGGCACTTCCACTTATGGTCCTATAGCTTAGGGAAATTAAAATCAAAAAGACACAGCCACCCCAATGTTTGGGACGCCTCTGTTTACAAGAACCTCGTTTACAGTACAAGTTCAATATCACAGAAAGTGAAAAATGGATAAAGAACTTGTGGTACTTACGTACAATGCAGTATCACTCAGCAATGAAGTCTATGTAATCAGGCCCGTAGCAGCATAATGAGTGGATTCAGGTACGATGATTCTAACTGAAATAAGACGCACAGAAAAAGAAACATCATAAGATATCACTAATACACGGAATGTAAACTTGGCTACACAGGAACTGAATTACAGAACAGAACAGGGTCTCAAATTTAGAAAACCAACTTATGCTTGCTTAAGGGGAAAGGTGAGTTGGGGTGCTGCATAAAACCAGAGATTGAAATGAACACAGATAAAGTTCCTTAAGCCAAATATGGAATAGACAAGAGCTACTCCTTGCTCAACGAAATGGACTCAACACCCCATATTAAACGCCTAAGAATGTACCTGACTAGTAAGTATCTTAAAACCTATGGATTGCTATGTCTCCAAAAGAGAATCAAGCATGTGTACAGGGGCATAAACGCAGCAGTGATAGGATTGGAGAGGTTCAGTGAGCAAATGAAGACCCTTTGAAGTCATATTGCATGGTACCAATTCCACGGGTCTCAACTCTCCAAGTTTAAGGTATTCTTCCTTCAGCTAAAACATGCATGTGGAACCCAGAGTATGATCAACCGTGTGAACGGGAAACATGTTCAAATATGTCTCAGTTTTCCTCCCCTGGTACTCGGGTGCAACATTCCAGACGCTTTACTAACACCCTCCCGACTTGGAGAGTCAGTCCCTTTAACCTCCTGTTTGGCCCAGTTTGCAATTTCTGCGGAAGATGAACAGGAATAGCGAGAACCAATGAGAGACTAGCTGGAGGTGTCTGGACGGGCAAATTTAACTCTCATTTCCCACCAGGAAGAGGAAATAACCAAAGGCTCAGCATGCCGTGCCGGAACCAGATTAGGGCCTGAAGCCATCCTGCGGTGTTGCGGCCAGCTCACAAGAAAGTGAGTTGAAGAAAGGAGCTCAGGGGCACTGTAATTCACAAACCTGCAGAGTTATAAATAACAGCTATTGTCCAAAAATATACTGAAGTAAGGCTGCCAAGAGGACTTGAAAGCGGGGCAGAATTGCAGGAAACCGATTTCAGGAGGTAGACTGGAATTGCATTGAAAGCATAGGAAAAGAGGCAGAACGTCCACAATGATGCACTTGGCCAAAAAGGGCGTATGCGTTTTTTCCTGAATATATTCAGGAAAAAACGCATACGCCCTTTTTGGCCAACCAAGCAAGCTTGCAAAGTAAATCTGCACTACAATGAAGTCTCACTTCCCCCCGGTCAAAAGGGCCATCTGAAAAAAGTGTAAAATCCAGAAAGGCAGGACAGGCCATGGAGAACTGGGAGCCTTGTTATGCTGATGGGCGGGATGTAAATTGCCAACAGACACTCGGGAGAAGTGTATGGTGTTTCCTGAAACATCTAAAAAACAAAGCAACAGAGCCTAGGGCACTTCCACTTATGGTCCTATAGCTTAGGGAAATTAAAATCAAAAAGACACAGCCACCCCAAAGTTTGGGACGCCTCTGTTTACAAGAACCTCATTTACCGTACAAGTTCAACATCGCAGAAAGTGAAAAATGGATAAAGAAGTTGTGGTATTTACTTACAAAGCAATATCACTCAGCAATGAAATCTATGTCATCAGGCCCTTAGCAGCACAATGAGTGGATTCAGGTATGATGATTCTAACTGAAATAAGTCACACAGAAAAAGAAACATCATAAGATATCACTAATACACGGAATGTAAACTTGGCTACACAGGAACTGAATTACAAAACAGAACAGTGTCTCAAATTTAGAAAACCAACTTATGCTTGCTTAAGGGGAAAGGTGAGTTGGGGTGCTGCATAAAACCAGACATTGAAATGAGCACAGATAAACTTCCTTAAGCCAAATATGTAATAGACAAGAGCTACTCCTTGCTCAACGAAATGGACTCAACACCCCATATTAAATGCCTAAGAATGTACCTGACTAGTAATTATCTTAAAACCTATGGATTGCTATGTCTCCGAAAGGGAATCAAGCGTGTGTACAGGGGCATAAATGCAGCAGTGATAGGATTGGAGAGGTTTGGTGAGCAAATGAAGACCCTTTGAAATCATATTGCATGGTACTAATTCCACGGGTCTCAACTCTCCAGGTTTCAGGGATTCTTCCTTCAGCTAAAACATGCATGTGGAACCCAGAGTATGATCAACCATGTGAGCGGGAGACGTGTTCAAATATGTCTCAGTTTTCGTCCCCTGGTACTCGGGTGCAACATTCCAGACGCTTTACTAACACTCTCCCGACTTGGAGAGTCAGTGCCTTTAACCTCCTGTTTGGCCCTGTTTTCAATTTCAGTGGAAGATGAACAGGAATAGGGAGAACCAATGAGAGAGAAGCTGGAGGTTTCTGGACGGGCAAATTTAACTCTCATTTCCCACCAAGGACAGGAATTAACCAAAGGCTCAGCGTGCCGTGCCGGAACCAGATTAGGGCCTGAAGCAATCCTGCGGTGTTGCGGCCAGCTCACAAGAAAGCGAGATGAAGAACGGAGCTCAGGGGCACAGGAATTCACAAACCTGCAGAGTTATAAATGACAGCAATCGTCCAAAAATATACTGAAGTAAGGCTGCCAAGAGGACTTGAAAGCGGGGCAGAATTGCAGGAAACCGATTTCAGGAGGTAGACTGGAATTGCATTTTAAGCATAGGAAAAGAGGCAGAACGTCCACAATGATGCACTTGGCCAAAAAGGGCGTATGCGTTTTTTCCTGAATCAGGAAAAAACGCATACGCACTTTTTAGCCAACCAAGCAAGCTTGCAAAGGAAATCTGCACTACAATGAAGTCTCACTTCCCCCCGGTCAGAAGGGCCATCTGAAAAAAGTGTAAAATCCAGAAAGGCAGGACAGGCCATGGAGAACTGGGAGCCTTGTTATGCTGATGGGCGGGATGTAAATTGCCAACAGACACTCGGGAGAAGTGTATGGTGTTTCCTGAAACATCTAAAAAACAAAGCAACAGAGCCTAGGGCACTTCCACTTATGGTCCTATAGCTTAGGGAAATTAAAATCAAAAAGACACAGCCACCCCACAGTTTGGGACAGCTCTGTTTACAAGAACCTCGTTTACGGTACAAGTTCAATATCGCAGAAAGTGAAAAATGGATAAAGAAGTTGTGGTACTTATGTACAATGCAAAATCACTGAGCCATGAAATCTATGTCATCAGGCCCGTAGCAGCATAATGAGTGGATTCAGGTATGATGATTCTAACTGAAATATGTCACACAGAAAAAGAAACATCATAAGATATCACTAATACATGGAATGTGAACTTGGCTACACATGAACTGAATTACAAAACAGAACAGGGTCTCAAGTTTAGAAAACCAACTTATGCTTCCTTAAGGGGGAAAGTGAGTTGGGGTGCTGCATAAAACCAGAGTTTGAAATTAGCACAGATACCATTCAATAAGCCAAATATGTAATAGACAAGACCTACCCCTTGCTCAACAAAATGGACTCAACAATGAGGTATCACCTCACACCTGATAGAATGGGCATCATGAGAAAATCTACAAACAAAAATGCTGGAAAGGGTGTGGAGAAAAGGAACCCTCTTCCACTATTGTTGGGAATATAAATTGATACAGTCACTACGGAGAACAATATGGAGTTTCTTAAGAAACTAACAATAGAATTACCATATGATACAGCAATCCCAGTACTGGACATATACCCAGACAAAACCATAAATCAAAACGAGACATTCACC
>NW_027136260.1:0-48332 GCF_039906515.1 Pseudorca crassidens | reverse complement strand
TTTGTCGGCGAGCTCCAGAGTGCTCTTGCTGAAGCTCCAGCAAGGACCTGAGAGCAGCAGGCCTCACACGAGTACACTCAGACGGCTTCCGTCACGAGTAAACTCAGACCTCTTATGTGAGGCCTTCCGGCAGCAAAGAGAAGGTGGGCGCGAGGAGTGTGCTTCAGGCAGCTTAGGACCCGCAACTGTCTCGTCTACCACGGAGGGGAATAAGGTTTGCCCAGGGTCGCCCAGTTTCAAAGCTGAGCTCACGTACTTATCCTCAGTGGTTTCCGATTACCTCAAGGAAACACACGGGAGGAACGGGGCCCTTCCATGGAGGCCCTTTTGGGCACAGGGACCTCTGCGTGGGATCTACTGGGTAAGTATGGCAGTACCTTAGGTAGGCCTCAGGGACCAAGGCTGTCGTCTGGCTCATGCCTTAGCTGTGTTAAGTGTGGAAAACGTGCTGGTCCTCAGGCTGGGCCCACAGCCTAGCTTTCGCTTCTGTGAGAGTGCTGTCCCGAGTCTCCTCCTGGAGCCAGTCGTCAGCACGGTGCCTTTTGGCACTGCAGTTCTCTTTCAGTCAGGGAGGCCGTGCGACTGGCAAAGGGAGTCTGTGCAGCACTGCCTTCGCGAGGCTCTTTGACGACTGGGGCACTCAACCCAGGCAAGCCAGAGAGCAGTACGTTGCCCTTGCTATGAATGTGAAGAGCTTTCTCCAGGGCCCTGTTGAGGCTAAGGTTCCTCAGAAGCCAGGAGCCGCCGTTCCGGCACGGAGAGAAGTCATCCTGCGAACTTGGCGAACGAGCTCCTATCCTGTGTGCCCCCAGGAGCGTCGCAGAGTGAAGGCGCTCCGTGGTGGAGTATGGCCTCATGGAAACCACTGCACACCCAACTCCCCCGACGTGAAACACTGGAACTTACCTTGAGGCCTGAGGTCACCTTTCGTTCGGCCGGAGCTGAACATGTGGTGCCGTGGGAGGAGTTCCTAGAAAGGGATCGCCAGCACGGTTTTCGTTTGAGAGAACACGCAGCCTCGGCCCACAACGACAATCCTGCCGTGCAGAGACGTCGGGCCGCTAGTGCTGTTCAGGCAGCTTTGAAGCCAAGCGCAAGGCGCCTCCAAACGGGGAGAAAGCGTACTCTCCCCTCCGCGTCCCACGTTCAAGCTGAATGACGCAGCGTGTTTCTCGGAAGGCTCTGCCGAGCTATCTAGTACGAGGGAGAGAGTGCCTGCCTCTGCTGAGAAAGGTTTTGACGTGGGGATTGCTGGCCATGAGGAAGAGCGTTCCCCAGGCCGTGCAAAGTTTAGGCTTTGGTGACTCTGGATGGTCCCAAGGGTCCAGAGTTGTCCCTGGGAAAGCTGTCCTCTTCTTCTTTCTCCGGCTGGAAGTAAAGAGCTGGCAACCGACTGCCGTACGCAGACGTCCTGGGGGAGCTCCCCGGTTTCATTTGGGACGCACGTGGGTGTCTCACAGAAGAGCCCAAGTTCCTAATTGGGGCACACCAGCATGGAATGTAAGGCTGTTTACAACTGCGTACCCTGAGGCCGTTGGAAGGCCGTACAGACGAGAGCTTTCGAGCGAACAGGGCAGCGCTTCGCCATCATCGTTGCCCGTTCACGGAGCTTAATCAAACGAATGCCTTTACTTCCTGTGGCTCAAACGCAACAGAGGAGTTGGAAGGCATACAGTGCCCTTTGACAGTTGTTACGACGAACGTGAGTGCACAGTGTCTCGTGAAAGAAATCCCTAGCACTGTTGAAGCATCCCGTTAACGCATGCTTCTTCGCTCCTATGGCACTCCGAGGTGTTACTGACGGGGGAAATCTGGACTTTTACTTGAGGCCGGGGGGGCTCACAATTCCTTTGTCGGCGAGCTCCAGAGTGCTCTTGCTGAAGCTCCCAGCAAGGACCTGAGAGCAGCAGGCCTCACACGAGTACACTCAGACGGCTTCCGTCACGAGTAAACTCAGACCTCTTATGTGAGGCCTTCCGGCAGCAAAGAGAAGGTGGGCGCGAGGAGTGTGCTTCAGGCAGCTTAGGACCCGCAACTGTCTCGTCTACCACGGAGGGGAATAAGGTTTGCCCAGGGTCGCCCAGTTTCAAAGCTGAGCTCACGTACTTATCCTCAGTGGTTTCCGATTACCTCAAGGAAACACACGGGAGGAACGGGGCCCTTCCATGGAGGCCCTTTTGGGCACAGGGACCTCTGCGTGGGATCTACTGGGTAAGTATGGCAGTACCTTAGGTAGGCCTCAGGGACCAAGGCTGTCGTCTGGCTCATGCCTTAGCTGTGTTAAGTGTGGAAAACGTGCTGGTCCTCAGGCTGGGCCCACAGCCTAGCTTTCGCTTCTGTGAGAGTGCTGTCCCGAGTCTCCTCCTGGAGCCAGTCGTCAGCACGGTGCCTTTTGGCACTGCAGTTCTCTTTCAGTCAGGGAGGCCGTGCGACTGGCAAAGGGAGTCTGTGCAGCACTGCCTTCGCGAGGCTCTTTGACGACTGGGGCACTCAACCCAGGCAAGCCAGAGAGCAGTACGTTGCCCTTGCTATGAATGTGAAGAGCTTTCTCCAGGGCCCTGTTGAGGCTAAGGTTCCTCAGAAGCCAGGAGCCGCCGTTCCGGCACGGAGAGAAGTCATCCTGCGAACTTGGCGAACGAGCTCCTATCCTGTGTGCCCCCAGGAGCGTCGCAGAGTGAAGGCGCTCCGTGGTGGAGTATGGCCTCATGGAAACCACTGCACACCCAACTCCCCCGACGTGAAACACTGGAACTTACCTTGAGGCCTGAGGTCACCTTTCGTTCGGCCGGAGCTGAACATGTGGTGCCGTGGGAGGAGTTCCTAGAAAGGGATCGCCAGCACGGTTTTCGTTTTGAGAGAACACGCAGCCTCGGCCCACAACGACAATCCTGCCGTGCAGAGACGTCGGGCCGCTAGTGCTGTTCAGGCAGCTTTGAAGCCAAGCGCAAGGCGCCTCCAAACGGGGAGAAAGCGTACTCTCCCCTCCGCGTCCCACGTTCAAGCTGAATGACGCAGCGTGTTTCTCGGAAGGCTCTGCCGAGCTATCTAGTACGAGGGAGAGAGTGCCTGCCTCTGCTGAGAAAGGTTTTGACGTGGGGATTGCTGGCCATGAGGAAGAGCGTTCCCCAGGCCGTGCAAAGTTTAGGCTTTGGTGACTCTGGATGGTCCCAAGGGTCCAGAGTTGTCCCTGGGAAAGCTGTCCTCTTCTTCTTTCTCCGGCTGGAAGTAAAGAGCTGGCAACCGACTGCCGTACGCAGACGTCCTGGGGAGCTCCCCGGTTTCATTTGGGACGCACGTGGGTGTCTCACAGAAGAGCCCAAGTTCCTAATTGGGGGCACACCAGCATGGAATGTAAGGCTGTTTACAACTGCGTACCCTGAGGCCGTTGGAAGGCCGTACAGACGAGAGCTTTCGAGCGAACAGGGCAGCGCTTCGCCATCATCGTTGCCCGTTCACGGAGCTTAATCAAACGAATGCCTTTACTTCCTGTGGCTCAAACGCAACAGAGGAGTTGGAAGGCATACAGTGCCCTTTGACAGTTGTTACGACGAACGTGAGTGCACAGTGTCTCGTGAAAGAAATCCCTAGCACTGTTGAAGCATCCCGTTAACGCATGCTTCTTCGCTCCTATGGCACTCCGAGGTGTTACTGACGGGGGAAATCTGGACTTTTACTTGAGGCCGGGGGGGCTCACAATTCTTTTGTCGGCGAGCTCCAGAGTGCTCTTGCTGAAGCTCCCAGCAAGGACCTGAGAGCAGCAGGCCTCACACGAGTACACTCAGACGGCTTCCGTCACGAGTAAACTCAGACGTCTTATGTGAGGCCTTCCGGCAGCAAAGAGAAGGTGGGCGCGAGGAGTGTGCTTCAGGCAGCTTAGGACCCGCAACTGTCTCGTCTACCACGGAGGGAATAAGGTTTGCCCAGGGTCGCCCAGTTTCAAAGCTGAGCTCACGTACTTATCCTCAGTGGTTTCCGATTACCTCAAGGAAACACACGGGAGGAACGGGGCCCTTCCATGGAGGCCCTTTTGGGCACAGGGACCTCTGCGTGGGATCTACTGGGTAAGTATGGCAGTACCTTAGGTAGGCCTCAGGGACCAAGGCTGTCGTCTGGCTCATGCCTTAGCTGTGTTAAGTGTGGAAAACGTGCTGGTCCTCAGGCTGGGCCCACAGCCTAGCTTTCGCTTCTGTGAGAGTGCTGTCCCGAGTCTCCTCCTGGAGCCAAGTCGTCAGCACGGTGCCTTTTGGCACTGCAGTTCTCTTTCAGTCAGGGAGGCCGTGCGACTGGCAAAGGGAGTCTGTGCAGCACTGCCTTCGCGAGGCTCTTTGACGACTGGGGCACTCAACCCAGGCAAGCCAGAGAGCAGTACGTTGCCCTTGCTATGAATGTGAAGAGCTTTCTCCAGGGCCCTGTTGAGGCTAAGGTTCCTCAGAAGCCAGGAGCCGCCGTTCCGGCACGGAGAGAAGTCATCCTGCGAACTTGGCGAACGAGCTCCTATCCTGTGTGCCCCCAGGAGCGTCGCAGAGTGAAGGCGCTCCGTGGTGGAGTATGGCCTCATGGAAACCACTGCACACCCAACTCCCCCGACGTGAAACACTGGAACTTACCTTGAGGCCTGAGGTCACCTTTCGTTCGGCCGGAGCTGAACATGTGGTGCCGTGGGAGGAGTTCCTAGAAAGGGATCGCCAGCACGGTTTTCGTTTTGAGAGAACACGCAGCCTCGGCCCACAACGACAATCCTGCCGTGCAGAGACGTCGGGCCGCTAGTGCTGTTCAGGCAGCTTTGAAGCCAAGCGCAAGGCGCCTCCAAACGGGGAGAAAGCGTACTCTCCCCTCCGCGTCCCACGTTCAAGCTGAATGACGCAGCGTGTTTCTCGGAAGGCTCTGCGAGCTATCTAGTACGAGGGAGAGAGTGCCTGCCTCTGCTGAGAAAGGTTTTGACGTGGGGATTGCTGGCCATGAGGAAGAGCGTTCCCCAGGCCGTGCAAAGTTTAGGCTTTGGTGACTCTGGATGGTCCCAAGGGTCCAGAGTTGTCCCTGGGAAAGCTGTCCTCTTCTTCTTTCTCCGGCTGGAAGTAAAGAGCTGGCAACCGACTGCCGTACGCAGACGTCCTGGGGGAGCTCCCCGGTTTCATTTGGGACGCACGTGGGTGTCTCACAGAAGAGCCCAAGTTCCTAATTGGGGCACACCAGCATGGAATGTAAGGCTGTTTACAACTGCGTACCCTGAGGCCGTTGGAAGGCCGTACAGACGAGAGCTTTCGAGCGAACAGGGCAGCGCTTCGCCATCATCGTTGCCCGTTCACGGAGCTTAATCAAACGAATGCCTTTACTTCCTGTGGCTCAAACGCAACAGAGGAGTTGGAAGGCATACAGTGCCCTTTGACAGTTGTTACGACGAACGTGAGTGCACAGTGTCTCGTGAAAGAAATCCCTAGCACTGTTGAAGCATCCGTTAACGCATGCTTCTTCGCTCCTATGGCACTCCGAGGTGTTACTGACGGGGGAAATCTGGACTTTTACTTGAGGCCGGGGGGGCTCACAATTCCTTTGTCGGCGAGCTCCAGAGTGCTCTTGCTGAAGCTCCCAGCAAGGACCTGAGAGCAGCAGGCCTCACACGAGTACACTCAGACGGCTTCCGTCACGAGTAAACTCAGACGTCTTATGTGAGGCCTTCCGGCAGCAAAGAGAAGGTGGGCGCGAGGAGTGTGCTTCAGGCAGCTTAGGACCCGCAACTGTCTCGTCTACCACGGAGGGGAATAAGGTTTGCCCAGGGTCGCCCAGTTTCAAAGCTGAGCTCACGTACTTATCCTCAGTGGTTTCCGATTACCTCAAGGAAACACACGGGAGGAACGGGGCCCTTCCATGGAGGCCCTTTTGGGCACAGGGACCTCTGCGTGGGATCTACTGGGTAAGTATGGCAGTACCTTAGGTAGGCCTCAGGGACCAAGGCTGTCGTCTGGCTCATGCCTTAGCTGTGTTAAGTGTGGAAAACGTGCTGGTCCTCAGGCTGGGCCCACAGCCTAGCTTTCGCTTCTGTGAGAGTGCTGTCCCGAGTCTCCTCCTGGAGCCAGTCGTCAGCACGGTGCCTTTTGGCACTGCAGTTCTCTTTCAGTCAGGGAGGCCGTGCGACTGGCAAAGGGAGTCTGTGCAGCACTGCCTTCGCGAGGCTCTTTGACGACTGGGGCACTCAACCCAGGCAAGCCAGAGAGCAGTACGTTGCCCTTGCTATGAATGTGAAGAGCTTTCTCCAGGGCCTGTTGAGGCTAAGGTTCCTCAGAAGCCAGGAGCCGCCGTTCCGGCACGGAGAGAAGTCATCCTGCGAACTTGGCGAACGAGCTCCTATCCTGTGTGCCCCCAGGAGCGTCGCAGAGTGAAGGCGCTCCGTGGTGGAGTATGGCCTCATGGAAACCACTGCACACCCAACTCCCCCGACGTGAAACACTGGAACTTACCTTGAGGCCTGAGGTCACCTTTCGTTCGGCCGGAGCTGAACATGTGGTGCCGTGGGAGGAGTTCCTAGAAAGGGATCGCCAGCACGGTTTTCGTTTTGAGAGAACACGCAGCCTCGGCCCACAACGACAATCCTGCCGTGCAGAGACGTCGGGCCGCTAGTGCTGTTCAGGCAGCTTTGAAGCCAAGCGCAAGGCGCCTCCAAACGGGGAGAAAGCGTACTCTCCCCTCCGCGTCCCACGTTCAAGCTGAATGACGCAGCGTGTTTCTCGGAAGGCTCTGCCGAGCTATCTAGTACGAGGGAGAGAGTGCCTGCCTCTGCTGAGAAAGGTTTTGACGTGGGGATTGCTGGCCATGAGGAAGAGCGTTCCCCAGGCCGTGCAAAGTTTAGGCTTTGGTGACTCTGGATGGTCCCAAGGGTCCAGAGTTGTCCCTGGGAAAGCTGTCCTCTTCTTCTTTCTCCGGCTGGAAGTAAACAGCTGGCAACCGACTGCCGTACGCAGACGTCCTGGGGGAGCTCCCCGGTTTCATTTGGGACGCACGTGGGTGTCTCACAGAAGAGCCCAAGTTCCTAATTGGGGGCACACCAGCATGGAATGTAAGGCTGTTTACAACTGCGTACCCTGAGGCCGTTGGAAGGCCGTACAGACGAGAGCTTTCGAGCGAACAGGGCAGCGCTTCGCCATCATCGTTGCCCGTTCACGGAGCTTAATCAAACGAATGCCTTTACTTCCTGTGGCTCAAACGCAACAGAGGAGTTGGAAGGCATACAGTGCCCTTTGACAGTTGTTACGACGAACGTGAGTGCACAGTGTCTCGTGAAAGAAATCCCTAGCACTGTTGAAGCATCCCGTTAACGCATGCTTCTTCGCTCCTATGGCACTCCGAGGTGTTACTGACGGGGGAAATCTGGACTTTTACTTGAGGCCGGGGGGGCTCACAATTCTTTTGTCGGCGAGCTCCAGAGTGCTCTTGCTGAAGCTCCCAGCAAGGACCTGAGAGCAGCAGGCCTCACACGAGTACACTCAGACGGCTTCCGTCACGAGTAAACTCAGACGTCTTATGTGAGGCCTTCCGGCAGCAAAGAGAAGGTGGGCGCGAGGAGTGTGCTTCAGGCAGCTTAGGACCCGCAACTGTCTCGTCTACCACGGAGGGGAATAAGGTTTGCCCAGGGTCGCCCAGTTTCAAAGCTGAGCTCACGTACTTATCCTCAGTGGTTTCCGATTACCTCAAGGAAACACACGGGAGGAACGGGGCCCTTCCATGGAGGCCCTTTTGGGCACAGGGACCTCTGCGTGGGATCTACTGGGTAAGTATGGCAGTACCTTAGGTAGGCCTCAGGGACCAAGGCTGTCGTCTGGCTCATGCCTTAGCTGTGTTAAGTGTGGAAAACGTGCTGGTCCTCAGGCTGGGCCCACAGCCTAGCTTTCGCTTCTGTGAGAGTGCTGTCCCGAGTCTCCTCCTGGAGCCAGTCGTCAGCACGGTGCCTTTTGGCACTGCAGTTCTCTTTCAGTCAGGGAGGCCGTGCGACTGGCAAAGGGAGTCTGTGCAGCACTGCCTTCGCGAGGCTCTTTGACGACTGGGGCACTCAACCCAGGCAAGCCAGAGAGCAGTACGTTGCCCTTGCTATGAATGTGAAGAGCTTTCTCCAGGGCCCTGTTGAGGCTAAGGTTCCTCAGAAGCCAGGAGCCGCCGTTCCGGCACGGAGAGAAGTCATCCTGCGAACTTGGCGAACGAGCTCCTATCCTGTGTGCCCCCAGGAGCGTCGCAGAGTGAAGGCGCTCCGTGGTGGAGTATGGCCTCATGGAAACCACTGCACACCCAACTCCCCGACGTGAAACACTGGAACTTACCTTGAGGCCTGAGGTCACCTTTCGTTCGGCCGGAGCTGAACATGTGGTGCCGTGGGAGGAGTTCCTAGAAAGGGATCGCCAGCACGGTTTTCGTTTTGAGAGAACACGCAGCCTCGGCCCACAACGACAATCCTGCCGTGCAGAGACGTCGGGCCGCTAGTGCTGTTCAGGCAGCTTTGAAGCCAAGCGCAAGGCGCCTCCAAACGGGGAGAAAGCGTACTCTCCCCTCCGCGTCCCACGTTCAAGCTGAATGACGCAGCGTGTTTCTCGGAAGGCTCTGCCGAGCTATCTAGTACGAGGGAGAGAGTGCCTGCCTCTGCTGAGAAAGGTTTTGACGTGGGGATTGCTGGCCATGAGGAAGAGCGTTCCCCAGGCCGTGCAAAGTTTAGGCTTTGGTGACTCTGGATGGTCCCAAGGGTCCAGAGTTGTCCCTGGGAAAGCTGTCCTCTTCTTCTTTCTCCGGCTGGAAGTAAAGAGCTGGCAACCGACTGCCGTACGCAGACGTCCTGGGGAGCTCCCCGGTTTCATTTGGGACGCACGTGGGTGTCTCACAGAAGAGCCAAGTTCCTAATTGGGGGCACACCAGCATGGAATGTAAGGCTGTTTACAACTGCGTACCCTGAGGCCGTTGGAAGGCCGTACAGACGAGAGCTTTCGAGCGAACAGGGCAGCGCTTCGCCATCATCGTTGCCCGTTCACGGAGCTTAATCAAACGAATGCCTTTACTTCCTGTGGCTCAAACGCAACAGAGGAGTTGGAAGGCATACAGTGCCCTTTGACAGTTGTTACGACGAACGTGAGTGCACAGTGTCTCGTGAAAGAAATCCCTAGCACTGTTGAAGCATCCCGTTAACGCATGCTTCTTCGCTCCTATGGCACTCCGAGGTGTTACTGACGGGGGAAATCTGGACTTTTACTTGAGGCCGGGGGGGCTCACAATTCCTTTGTCGGCGAGCTCCAGAGTGCTCTTGCTGAAGCTCCCAGCAAGGACCTGAGAGCAGCAGGCCTCACACGAGTACACTCAGACGGCTTCCGTCACGAGTAAACTCAGACCTCTTATGTGAGGCCTTCCGGCAGCAAAGAGAAGGTGGGCGCGAGGAGTGTGCTTCAGGCAGCTTAGGACCCGCAACTGTCTCGTCTACCACGGAGGGGAATAAGGTTTGCCAGGGTCGCCCAGTTTCAAAGCTGAGCTCACGTACTTATCCTCAGTGGTTTCCGATTACCTCAAGGAAACACACGGGAGGAACGGGGCCCTTCCATGGAGGCCCTTTTGGGCACAGGGACCTCTGCGTGGGATCTACTGGGTAAGTATGGCAGTACCTTAGGTAGGCCTCAGGGACCAAGGCTGTCGTCTGGCTCATGCCTTAGCTGTGTTAAGTGTGGAAAACGTGCTGGTCCTCAGGCTGGGCCCACAGCCTAGCTTTCGCTTCTGTGAGAGTGCTGTCCCGAGTCTCCTCCTGGAGCCAGTCGTCAGCACGGTGCCTTTTGGCACTGCAGTTCTCTTTCAGTCAGGGAGGCCGTGCGACTGGCAAAGGGAGTCTGTGCAGCACTGCCTTCGCGAGGCTCTTTGACGACTGGGGCACTCAACCCAGGCAAGCCAGAGAGCAGTACGTTGCCCTTGCTATGAATGTGAAGAGCTTTCTCCAGGGCCCTGTTGAGGCTAAGGTTCCTCAGAAGCCAGGAGCCGCCGTTCCGGCACGGAGAGAAGTCATCCTGCGAACTTGGCGAACGAGCTCCTATCCTGTGTGCCCCCAGGAGCGTCGCAGAGTGAAGGCGCTCCGTGGTGGAGTATGGCCTCATGGAAACCACTGCACACCCAACTCCCCCGACGTGAAACACTGGAACTTACCTTGAGGCCTGAGGTCACCTTTCGTTCGGCCGGAGCTGAACATGTGGTGCCGTGGGAGGAGTTCCTAGAAAGGGATCGCCAGCACGGTTTTCGTTTTGAGAGAACACGCAGCCTCGGCCCACAACGACAATCCTGCCGTGCAGAGACGTCGGGCCGCTAGTGCTGTTCAGGCAGCTTTGAAGCCAAGCGCAAGGCGCCTCCAAACGGGGAGAAAGCGTACTCTCCCCTCCGCGTCCCACGTTCAAGCTGAATGACGCAGCGTGTTTCTCGGAAGGCTCTGCCGAGCTATCTAGTACGAGGGAGAGAGTGCCTGCCTCTGCTGAGAAAGGTTTTGACGTGGGGATTGCTGGCCATGAGGAAGAGCGTTCCCCAGGCCGTGCAAAGTTTAGGCTTTGGTGACTCTGGATGGTCCCAAGGGTCCAGAGTTGTCCCTGGGAAAGCTGTCCTCTTCTTCTTTCTCCGGCTGGAAGTAAAGAGCTGGCAACCGACTGCCGTACGCAGACGTCCTGGGGGAGCTCCCCGGTTTCATTTGGGACGCACGTGGGTGTCTCACAGAAGAGCCCAAGTTCCTAATTGGGGGCACACCAGCATGGAATGTAAGGCTGTTTACAACTGCGTACCCTGAGGCCGTTGGAAGGCCGTACAGACGAGAGCTTTCGAGCGAACAGGGCAGCGCTTCGCCATCATCGTTGCCCGTTCACGGAGCTTAATCAAACGAATGCCTTTACTTCCTGTGGCTCAAACGCAACAGAGGAGTTGGAAGGCATACAGTGCCCTTTGACAGTTGTTACGACGAACGTGAGTGCACAGTGTCTCGTGAAAGAAATCCCTAGCACTGTTGAAGCATCCCGTTAACGCATGCTTCTTCGCTCCTATGGCACTCCGAGGTGTTACTGACGGGGGAAATCTGGACTTTTACTTGAGGCCGGGGGGGCTCACAATTCCTTTGTCGGCGAGCTCCAGAGTGCTCTTGCTGAAGCTCCCAGCAAGGACCTGAGAGCAGCAGGCCTCACACGAGTACACTCAGACGGCTTCCGTCACGAGTAAACTCAGACCTCTTATGTGAGGCCTTCCGGCAGCAAAGAGAAGGTGGGCGCGAGGAGTGTGCTTCAGGCAGCTTAGGACCCGCAACTGTCTCGTCTACCACGGAGGGGAATAAGGTTTGCCCAGGGTCGCCCAGTTTCAAAGCTGAGCTCACGTACTTATCCTCAGTGGTTTCCGATTACCTCAAGGAAACACACGGGAGGAACGGGGCCCTTCCATGGAGGCCCTTTTGGGCACAGGGACCTCTGCGTGGGATCTACTGGGTAAGTATGGCAGTACCTTAGGTAGGCCTCAGGGACCAAGGCTGTCGTCTGGCTCATGCCTTAGCTGTGTTAAGTGTGGAAAACGTGCTGGTCCTCAGGCTGGGCCCACAGCCTAGCTTTCGCTTCTGTGAGAGTGCTGTCCCGAGTCTCCTCCTGGAGCCAGTCGTCAGCACGGTGCCTTTTGGCACTGCAGTTCTCTTTCAGTCAGGGAGGCCGTGCGACTGGCAAAGGGAGTCTGTGCAGCACTGCCTTCGCGAGGCTCTTTGACGACTGGGGCACTCAACCCAGGCAAGCCAGAGAGCAGTACGTTGCCCTTGCTATGAATGTGAAGAGCTTTCTCCAGGGCCCTGTTGAGGCTAAGGTTCCTCAGAAGCCAGGAGCCGCCGTTCCGGCACGGAGAGAAGTCATCCTGCGAACTTGGCGAACGAGCTCCTATCCTGTGTGCCCCCAGGAGCGTCGCAGAGTGAAGGCGCTCCGTGGTGGAGTATGGCCTCATGGAAACCACTGCACACCCAACTCCCCCGACGTGAAACACTGGAACTTACCTTGAGGCCTGAGGTCACCTTTCGTTCGGCCGGAGCTGAACATGTGGTGCCGTGGGAGGAGTTCCTAGAAAGGGATCGCCAGCACGGTTTTCGTTTTGAGAGAACACGCAGCCTCGGCCCACAACGACAATCCTGCCGTGCAGAGACGTCGGGCCGCTAGTGCTGTTCAGGCAGCTTTGAAGCCAAGCGCAAGGCGCCTCCAAACGGGGAGAAAGCGTACTCTCCCCTCCGCGTCCCACGTTCAAGCTGAATGACGCAGCGTGTTTCTCGGAAGGCTCTGCCGAGCTATCTAGTACGAGGGAGAGAGTGCCTGCCTCTGCTGAGAAAGGTTTTGACGTGGGGATTGCTGGCCATGAGGAAGAGCGTTCCCCAGGCCGTGCAAAGTTTAGGCTTTGGTGACTCTGGATGGTCCCAAGGGTCCAGAGTTGTCCCTGGGAAAGCTGTCCTCTTCTTCTTTCTCCGGCTGGAAGTAAACAGCTGGCAACCGACTGCCGTACGCAGACGTCCTGGGGGAGCTCCCCGGTTTCATTTGGGACGCACGTGGGTGTCTCACAGAAGAGCCCAAGTTCCTAATTGGGGGCACACCAGCATGGAATGTAAGGCTGTTTACAACTGCGTACCCTGAGGCCGTTGGAAGGCCGTACAGACGAGAGCTTTCGAGCGAACAGGGCAGCGCTTCGCCATCATCGTTGCCCGTTCACGGAGCTTAATCAAACGAATGCCTTTACTTCCTGTGGCTCAAACGCAACAGAGGAGTTGGAAGGCATACAGTGCCCTTTGACAGTTGTTACGACGAACGTGAGTGCACAGTGTCTCGTGAAAGAAATCCCTAGCACTGTTGAAGCATCCCGTTAACGCATGCTTCTTCGCTCCTATGGCACTCCGAGGTGTTACTGACGGGGGAAATCTGGACTTTTACTTGAGGCCGGGGGGGCTCACAATTCCTTTGTCGGCGAGCTCCAGAGTGCTCTTGCTGAAGCTCCCAGCAAGGACCTGAGAGCAGCAGGCCTCACACGAGTACACTCAGACGGCTTCCGTCACGAGTAAACTCAGACCTCTTATGTGAGGCCTTCCGGCAGCAAAGAGAAGGTGGGCGCGAGGAGTGTGCTTCAGGCAGCTTAGGACCCGCAACTGTCTCGTCTACCACGGAGGGGAATAAGGTTTGCCCAGGGTCGCCCAGTTTCAAAGCTGAGCTCACGTACTTATCCTCAGTGGTTTCCGATTACCTCAAGGAAACACACGGGAGGAACGGGGCCCTTCCATGGAGGCCCTTTTGGGCACAGGGACCTCTGCGTGGGATCTACTGGGTAAGTATGGCAGTACCTTAGGTAGGCCTCAGGGACCAAGGCTGTCGTCTGGCTCATGCCTTAGCTGTGTTAAGTGTGGAAAACGTGCTGGTCCTCAGGCTGGGCCCACAGCCTAGCTTTCGCTTCTGTGAGAGTGCTGTCCCGAGTCTCCTCCTGGAGCCAGTCGTCAGCACGGTGCCTTTTGGCACTGCAGTTCTCTTTCAGTCAGGGAGGCCGTGCGACTGGCAAAGGGAGTCTGTGCAGCACTGCCTTCGCGAGGCTCTTTGACGACTGGGGCACTCAACCCAGGCAAGCCAGAGAGCAGTACGTTGCCCTTGCTATGAATGTGAAGAGCTTTCTCCAGGGCCCTGTTGAGGCTAAGGTTCCTCAGAAGCCAGGAGCCGCCGTTCCGGCACGGAGAGAAGTCATCCTGCGAACTTGGCGAACGAGCTCCTATCCTGTGTGCCCCCAGGAGCGTCGCAGAGTGAAGGCGCTCCGTGGTGGAGTATGGCCTCATGGAAACCACTGCACACCCAACTCCCCCGACGTGAAACACTGGAACTTACCTTGAGGCCTGAGGTCACCTTTCGTTCGGCCGGAGCTGAACATGTGGTGCCGTGGGAGGAGTTCCTAGAAAGGGATCGCCAGCACGGTTTTCGTTTTGAGAGAACACGCAGCCTCGGCCCACAACGACAATCCTGCCGTGCAGAGACGTCGGGCCGCTAGTGCTGTTCAGGCAGCTTTGAAGCCAAGCGCAAGGCGCCTCCAAACGGGGAGAAAGCGTACTCTCCCCTCCGCGTCCCACGTTCAAGCTGAATGACGCAGCGTGTTTCTCGGAAGGCTCTGCCGAGCTATCTAGTACGAGGGAGAGAGTGCCTGCCTCTGCTGAGAAAGGTTTTGACGTGGGGATTGCTGGCCATGAGGAAGAGCGTTCCCCAGGCCGTGCAAAGTTTAGGCTTTGGTGACTCTGGATGGTCCCAAGGGTCCAGAGTTGTCCCTGGGAAAGCTGTCCTCTTCTTCTTTCTCCGGCTGGAAGTAAACAGCTGGCAACCGACTGCCGTACGCAGACGTCCTGGGGGAGCTCCCCGGTTTCATTTGGGACGCACGTGGGTGTCTCACAGAAGAGCCCAAGTTCCTAATTGGGGGCACACCAGCATGGAATGTAAGGCTGTTTACAACTGCGTACCCTGAGGCCGTTGGAAGGCCGTACAGACGAGAGCTTTCGAGCGAACAGGGCAGCGCTTCGCCATCATCGTTGCCCGTTCACGGAGCTTAATCAAACGAATGCCTTTACTTCCTGTGGCTCAAACGCAACAGAGGAGTTGGAAGGCATACAGTGCCCTTTGACAGTTGTTACGACGAACGTGAGTGCACAGTGTCTCGTGAAAGAAATCCCTAGCACTGTTGAAGCATCCCGTTAACGCATGCTTCTTCGCTCCTATGGCACTCCGAGGTGTTACTGACGGGGGAAATCTGGACTTTTACTTGAGGCCGGGGGGGCTCACAATTCCTTTGTCGGCGAGCTCCAGAGTGCTCTTGCTGAAGCTCCCAGCAAGGACCTGAGAGCAGCAGGCCTCACACGAGTACACTCAGACGGCTTCCGTCACGAGTAAACTCAGACGTCTTATGTGAGGCCTTCCGGCAGCAAAGAGAAGGTGGGCGCGAGGAGTGTGCTTCAGGCAGCTTAGGACCCGCAACTGTCTCGTCTACCACGGAGGGGAATAAGGTTTGCCCAGGGTCGCCCAGTTTCAAAGCTGAGCTCACGTACTTATCCTCAGTGGTTTCCGATTACCTCAAGGAAACACACGGGAGGAACGGGGCCCTTCCATGGAGGCCCTTTTGGGCACAGGGACCTCTGCGTGGGATCTACTGGGTAAGTATGGCAGTACCTTAGGTAGGCCTCAGGGACCAAGGCTGTCGTCTGGCTCATGCCTTAGCTGTGTTAAGTGTGGAAAACGTGCTGGTCCTCAGGCTGGGCCCACAGCCTAGCTTTCGCTTCTGTGAGAGTGCTGTCCCGAGTCTCCTCCTGGAGCCAGTCGTCAGCACGGTGCCTTTTGGCACTGCAGTTCTCTTTCAGTCAGGGAGGCCGTGCGACTGGCAAAGGGAGTCTGTGCAGCACTGCCTTCGCGAGGCTCTTTGACGACTGGGGCACTCAACCCAGGCAAGCCAGAGAGCAGTACGTTGCCCTTGCTATGAATGTGAAGAGCTTTCTCCAGGGCCCTGTTGAGGCTAAGGTTCCTCAGAAGCCAGGAGCCGCCGTTCCGGCACGGAGAGAAGTCATCCTGCGAACTTGGCGAACGAGCTCCTATCCTGTGTGCCCCCAGGAGCGTCGCAGAGTGAAGGCGCTCCGTGGTGGAGTATGGCCTCATGGAAACCACTGCACACCCAACTCCCCCGACGTGAAACACTGGAACTTACCTTGAGGCCTGAGGTCACCTTTCGTTCGGCCGGAGCTGAACATGTGGTGCCGTGGGAGGAGTTCCTAGAAAGGGATCGCCAGCACGGTTTTCGTTTTGAGAGAACACGCAGCCTCGGCCCACAACGACAATCCTGCCGTGCAGAGACGTCGGGCCGCTAGTGCTGTTCAGGCAGCTTTGAAGCCAAGCGCAAGGCGCCTCCAAACGGGGAGAAAGCGTACTCTCCCCTCCGCGTCCCACGTTCAAGCTGAATGACGCAGCGTGTTTCTCGGAAGGCTCTGCCGAGCTATCTAGTACGAGGGAGAGAGTGCCTGCCTCTGCTGAGAAAGGTTTTGACGTGGGGATTGCTGGCCATGAGGAAGAGCGTTCCCCAGGCCGTGCAAAGTTTAGGCTTTGGTGACTCTGGATGGTCCCAAGGGTCCAGAGTTGTCCCTGGGAAAGCTGTCCTCTTCTTCTTTCTCCGGCTGGAAGTAAACAGCTGGCAACCGACTGCCGTACGCAGACGTCCTGGGGGAGCTCCCCGGTTTCATTTGGGACGCACGTGGGTGTCTCACAGAAGAGCCCAAGTTCCTAATTGGGGGCACACCAGCATGGAATGTAAGGCTGTTTACAACTGCGTACCCTGAGGCCGTTGGAAGGCCGTACAGACGAGAGCTTTCGAGCGAACAGGGCAGCGCTTCGCCATCATCGTTGCCCGTTCACGGAGCTTAATCAAACGAATGCCTTTACTTCCTGTGGCTCAAACGCAACAGAGGAGTTGGAAGGCATACAGTGCCCTTTGACAGTTGTTACGACGAACGTGAGTGCACAGTGTCTCGTGAAAGAAATCCCTAGCACTGTTGAAGCATCCCGTTAACGCATGCTTCTTCGCTCCTATGGCACTCCGAGGTGTTACTGACGGGGGAAATCTGGACTTTTACTTGAGGCCGGGGGGGCTCACAATTCCTTTGTCGGCGAGCTCCAGAGTGCTCTTGCTGAAGCTCCCAGCAAGGACCTGAGAGCAGCAGGCCTCACACGAGTACACTCAGACGGCTTCCGTCACGAGTAAACTCAGACGTCTTATGTGAGGCCTTCCGGCAGCAAAGAGAAGGTGGGCGCGAGGAGTGTGCTTCAGGCAGCTTAGGACCCGCAACTGTCTCGTCTACCACGGAGGGGAATAAGGTTTGCCCAGGGTCGCCCAGTTTCAAAGCTGAGCTCACGTACTTATCCTCAGTGGTTTCCGATTACCTCAAGGAAACACACGGGAGGAACGGGGCCCTTCCATGGAGGCCCTTTTGGGCACAGGGACCTCTGCGTGGGATCTACTGGGTAAGTATGGCAGTACCTTAGGTAGGCCTCAGGGACCAAGGCTGTCGTCTGGCTCATGCCTTAGCTGTGTTAAGTGTGGAAAACGTGCTGGTCCTCAGGCTGGGCCCACAGCCTAGCTTTCGCTTCTGTGAGAGTGCTGTCCCGAGTCTCCTCCTGGAGCCAGTCGTCAGCACGGTGCCTTTTGGCACTGCAGTTCTCTTTCAGTCAGGGAGGCCGTGCGACTGGCAAAGGGAGTCTGTGCAGCACTGCCTTCGCGAGGCTCTTTGACGACTGGGGCACTCAACCCAGGCAAGCCAGAGAGCAGTACGTTGCCCTTGCTATGAATGTGAAGAGCTTTCTCCAGGGCCCTGTTGAGGCTAAGGTTCCTCAGAAGCCAGGAGCCGCCGTTCCGGCACGGAGAGAAGTCATCCTGCGAACTTGGCGAACGAGCTCCTATCCTGTGTGCCCCCAGGAGCGTCGCAGAGTGAAGGCGCTCCGTGGTGGAGTATGGCCTCATGGAAACCACTGCACACCCAACTCCCCCGACGTGAAACACTGGAACTTACCTTGAGGCCTGAGGTCACCTTTCGTTCGGCCGGAGCTGAACATGTGGTGCCGTGGGAGGAGTTCCTAGAAAGGGATCGCCAGCACGGTTTTCGTTTTGAGAGAACACGCAGCCTCGGCCCACAACGACAATCCTGCCGTGCAGAGACGTCGGGCCGCTAGTGCTGTTCAGGCAGCTTTGAAGCCAAGCGCAAGGCGCCTCCAAACGGGGAGAAAGCGTACTCTCCCCTCCGCGTCCCACGTTCAAGCTGAATGACGCAGCGTGTTTCTCGGAAGGCTCTGCCGAGCTATCTAGTACGAGGGAGAGAGTGCCTGCCTCTGCTGAGAAAGGTTTTGACGTGGGGATTGCTGGCCATGAGGAAGAGCGTTCCCCAGGCCGTGCAAAGTTTAGGCTTTGGTGACTCTGGATGGTCCCAAGGGTCCAGAGTTGTCCCTGGGAAAGCTGTCCTCTTCTTCTTTCTCCGGCTGGAAGTAAACAGCTGGCAACCGACTGCCGTACGCAGACGTCCTGGGGGAGCTCCCCGGTTTCATTTGGGACGCACGTGGGTGTCTCACAGAAGAGCCCAAGTTCCTAATTGGGGGCACACCAGCATGGAATGTAAGGCTGTTTACAACTGCGTACCCTGAGGCCGTTGGAAGGCCGTACAGACGAGAGCTTTCGAGCGAACAGGGCAGCGCTTCGCCATCATCGTTGCCCGTTCACGGAGCTTAATCAAACGAATGCCTTTACTTCCTGTGGCTCAAACGCAACAGAGGAGTTGGAAGGCATACAGTGCCCTTTGACAGTTGTTACGACGAACGTGAGTGCACAGTGTCTCGTGAAAGAAATCCCTAGCACTGTTGAAGCATCCCGTTAACGCATGCTTCTTCGCTCCTATGGCACTCCGAGGTGTTACTGACGGGGGAAATCTGGACTTTTACTTGAGGCCGGGGGGGCTCACAATTCCTTTGTCGGCGAGCTCCAGAGTGCTCTTGCTGAAGCTCCCAGCAAGGACCTGAGAGCAGCAGGCCTCACACGAGTACACTCAGACGGCTTCCGTCACGAGTAAACTCAGACGTCTTATGTGAGGCCTTCCGGCAGCAAAGAGAAGGTGGGCGCGAGGAGTGTGCTTCAGGCAGCTTAGGACCCGCAACTGTCTCGTCTACCACGGAGGGGAATAAGGTTTGCCCAGGGTCGCCCAGTTT
Source organism: Pseudorca crassidens (assembly GCF_039906515.1). Lineage (NCBI taxonomy): Eukaryota > Metazoa > Chordata > Mammalia > Artiodactyla > Delphinidae > Pseudorca > Pseudorca crassidens. Next base: position 29,586 of record NW_027136260.1, on the reverse strand, counting down.
CAAAGCTGAGCTCACGTACTTATCCTCAGTGGTTTCCGATTACCTCAAGGAAACACACGGGAGGAACGGGGCCCTTCCATGGAGGCCCTTTTGGGCACAGGGACCTCTGCGTGGGATCTACTGGGTAAGTATGGCAGTACCTTAGGTAGGCCTCAGGGACCAAGGCTGTCGTCTGGCTCATGCCTTAGCTGTGTTAAGTGTGGAAAACGTGCTGGTCCTCAGGCTGGGCCCACAGCCTAGCTTTCGCTTCTGTGAGAGTGCTGTCCCGAGTCTCCTCCTGGAGCCAGTCGTCAGCACGGTGCCTTTTGGCACTGCAGTTCTCTTTCAGTCAGGGAGGCCGTGCGACTGGCAAAGGGAGTCTGTGCAGCACTGCCTTCGCGAGGCTCTTTGACGACTGGGGCACTCAACCCAGGCAAGCCAGAGAGCAGTACGTTGCCCTTGCTATGAATGTGAAGAGCTTTCTCCAGGGCCCTGTTGAGGCTAAGGTTCCTCAGAAGCCAGGAGCCGCCGTTCCGGCACGGAGAGAAGTCATCCTGCGAACTTGGCGAACGAGCTCCTATCCTGTGTGCCCCCAGGAGCGTCGCAGAGTGAAGGCGCTCCGTGGTGGAGTATGGCCTCATGGAAACCACTGCACACCCAACTCCCCCGACGTGAAACACTGGAACTTACCTTGAGGCCTGAGGTCACCTTTCGTTCGGCCGGAGCTGAACATGTGGTGCCGTGGGAGGAGTTCCTAGAAAGGGATCGCCAGCACGGTTTTCGTTTTGAGAGAACACGCAGCCTCGGCCCACAACGACAATCCTGCCGTGCAGAGACGTCGGGCCGCTAGTGCTGTTCAGGCAGCTTTGAAGCCAAGCGCAAGGCGCCTCCAAACGGGGAGAAAGCGTACTCTCCCCTCCGCGTCCCACGTTCAAGCTGAATGACGCAGCGTGTTTCTCGGAAGGCTCTGCCGAGCTATCTAGTACGAGGGAGAGAGTGCCTGCCTCTGCTGAGAAAGGTTTTGACGTGGGGATTGCTGGCCATGAGGAAGAGCGTTCCCCAGGCCGTGCAAAGTTTAGGCTTTGGTGACTCTGGATGGTCCCAAGGGTCCAGAGTTGTCCCTGGGAAAGCTGTCCTCTTCTTCTTTCTCCGGCTGGAAGTAAAGAGCTGGCAACCGACTGCCGTACGCAGACGTCCTGGGGGAGCTCCCCGGTTTCATTTGGGACGCACGTGGGTGTCTCACAGAAGAGCCCAAGTTCCTAATTGGGGGCACACCAGCATGGAATGTAAGGCTGTTTACAACTGCGTACCCTGAGGCCGTTGGAAGGCCGTACAGACGAGAGCTTTCGAGCGAACAGGGCAGCGCTTCGCCATCATCGTTGCCCGTTCACGGAGCTTAATCAAACGAATGCCTTTACTTCCTGTGGCTCAAACGCAACAGAGGAGTTGGAAGGCATACAGTGCCCTTTGACAGTTGTTACGACGAACGTGAGTGCACAGTGTCTCGTGAAAGAAATCCCTAGCACTGTTGAAGCATCCCGTTAACGCATGCTTCTTCGCTCCTATGGCACTCCGAGGTGTTACTGACGGGGGAAATCTGGACTTTTACTTGAGGCCGGGGGGGCTCACAATTCCTTTGTCGGCGAGCTCCAGAGTGCTCTTGCTGAAGCTCCCAGCAAGGACCTGAGAGCAGCAGGCCTCACACGAGTACACTCAGACGGCTTCCGTCACGAGTAAACTCAGACCTCTTATGTGAGGCCTTCCGGCAGCAAAGAGAAGGTGGGCGCGAGGAGTGTGCTTCAGGCAGCTTAGGACCCGCAACTGTCTCGTCTACCACGGAGGGGAATAAGGTTTGCCCAGGGTCGCCCAGTTTCAAAGCTGAGCTCACGTACTTATCCTCAGTGGTTTCCGATTACCTCAAGGAAACACACGGGAGGAACGGGGCCCTTCCATGGAGGCCCTTTTGGGCACAGGGACCTCTGCGTGGGATCTACTGGGTAAGTATGGCAGTACCTTAGGTAGGCCTCAGGGACCAAGGCTGTCGTCTGGCTCATGCCTTAGCTGTGTTAAGTGTGGAAAACGTGCTGGTCCTCAGGCTGGGCCCACAGCCTAGCTTTCGCTTCTGTGAGAGTGCTGTCCCGAGTCTCCTCCTGGAGCCAGTCGTCAGCACGGTGCCTTTTGGCACTGCAGTTCTCTTTCAGTCAGGGAGGCCGTGCGACTGGCAAAGGGAGTCTGTGCAGCACTGCCTTCGCGAGGCTCTTTGACGACTGGGGCACTCAACCCAGGCAAGCCAGAGAGCAGTACGTTGCCCTTGCTATGAATGTGAAGAGCTTTCTCCAGGGCCCTGTTGAGGCTAAGGTTCCTCAGAAGCCAGGAGCCGCCGTTCCGGCACGGAGAGAAGTCATCCTGCGAACTTGGCGAACGAGCTCCTATCCTGTGTGCCCCCAGGAGCGTCGCAGAGTGAAGGCGCTCCGTGGTGGAGTATGGCCTCATGGAAACCACTGCACACCCAACTCCCCCGACGTGAAACACTGGAACTTACCTTGAGGCCTGAGGTCACCTTTCGTTCGGCCGGAGCTGAACATGTGGTGCCGTGGGAGGAGTTCCTAGAAAGGGATCGCCAGCACGGTTTTCGTTTTGAGAGAACACGCAGCCTCGGCCCACAACGACAATCCTGCCGTGCAGAGACGTCGGGCCGCTAGTGCTGTTCAGGCAGCTTTGAAGCCAAGCGCAAGGCGCCTCCAAACGGGGAGAAAGCGTACTCTCCCCTCCGCGTCCCACGTTCAAGCTGAATGACGCAGCGTGTTTCTCGGAAGGCTCTGCCGAGCTATCTAGTACGAGGGAGAGAGTGCCTGCCTCTGCTGAGAAAGGTTTTGACGTGGGGATTGCTGGCCATGAGGAAGAGCGTTCCCCAGGCCGTGCAAAGTTTAGGCTTTGGTGACTCTGGATGGTCCCAAGGGTCCAGAGTTGTCCCTGGGAAAGCTGTCCTCTTCTTCTTTCTCCGGCTGGAAGTAAAGAGCTGGCAACCGACTGCCGTACGCAGACGTCCTGGGGGAGCTCCCCGGTTTCATTTGGGACGCACGTGGGTGTCTCACAGAAGAGCCCAAGTTCCTAATTGGGGGCACACCAGCATGGAATGTAAGGCTGTTTACAACTGCGTACCCTGAGGCCGTTGGAAGGCCGTACAGACGAGAGCTTTCGAGCGAACAGGGCAGCGCTTCGCCATCATCGTTGCCCGTTCACGGAGCTTAATCAAACGAATGCCTTTACTTCCTGTGGCTCAAACGCAACAGAGGAGTTGGAAGGCATACAGTGCCCTTTGACAGTTGTTACGACGAACGTGAGTGCACAGTGTCTCGTGAAAGAAATCCCTAGCACTGTTGAAGCATCCCGTTAACGCATGCTTCTTCGCTCCTATGGCACTCCGAGGTGTTACTGACGGGGGAAATCTGGACTTTTACTTGAGGCCGGGGGGGCTCACAATTCCTTTGTCGGCGAGCTCCAGAGTGCTCTTGCTGAAGCTCCCAGCAAGGACCTGAGAGCAGCAGGCCTCACACGAGTACACTCAGACGGCTTCCGTCACGAGTAAACTCAGACCTCTTATGTGAGGCCTTCCGGCAGCAAAGAGAAGGTGGGCGCGAGGAGTGTGCTTCAGGCAGCTTAGGACCCGCAACTGTCTCGTCTACCACGGAGGGGAATAAGGTTTGCCCAGGGTCGCCCAGTTTCAAAGCTGAGCTCACGTACTTATCCTCAGTGGTTTCCGATTACCTCAAGGAAACACACGGGAGGAACGGGGCCCTTCCATGGAGGCCCTTTTGGGCACAGGGACCTCTGCGTGGGATCTACTGGGTAAGTATGGCAGTACCTTAGGTAGGCCTCAGGGACCAAGGCTGTCGTCTGGCTCATGCCTTAGCTGTGTTAAGTGTGGAAAACGTGCTGGTCCTCAGGCTGGGCCCACAGCCTAGCTTTCGCTTCTGTGAGAGTGCTGTCCCGAGTCTCCTCCTGGAGCCAGTCGTCAGCACGGTGCCTTTTGGCACTGCAGTTCTCTTTCAGTCAGGGAGGCCGTGCGACTGGCAAAGGGAGTCTGTGCAGCACTGCCTTCGCGAGGCTCTTTGACGACTGGGGCACTCAACCCAGGCAAGCCAGAGAGCAGTACGTTGCCCTTGCTATGAATGTGAAGAGCTTTCTCCAGGGCCCTGTTGAGGCTAAGGTTCCTCAGAAGCCAGGAGCCGCCGTTCCGGCACGGAGAGAAGTCATCCTGCGAACTTGGCGAACGAGCTCCTATCCTGTGTGCCCCCAGGAGCGTCGCAGAGTGAAGGCGCTCCGTGGTGGAGTATGGCCTCATGGAAACCACTGCACACCCAACTCCCCCGACGTGAAACACTGGAACTTACCTTGAGGCCTGAGGTCACCTTTCGTTCGGCCGGAGCTGAACATGTGGTGCCGTGGGAGGAGTTCCTAGAAAGGGATCGCCAGCACGGTTTTCGTTTTGAGAGAACACGCAGCCTCGGCCCACAACGACAATCCTGCCGTGCAGAGACGTCGGGCCGCTAGTGCTGTTCAGGCAGCTTTGAAGCCAAGCGCAAGGCGCCTCCAAACGGGGAGAAAGCGTACTCTCCCCTCCGCGTCCCACGTTCAAGCTGAATGACGCAGCGTGTTTCTCGGAAGGCTCTGCCGAGCTATCTAGTACGAGGGAGAGAGTGCCTGCCTCTGCTGAGAAAGGTTTTGACGTGGGGATTGCTGGCCATGAGGAAGAGCGTTCCCCAGGCCGTGCAAAGTTTAGGCTTTGGTGACTCTGGATGGTCCCAAGGGTCCAGAGTTGTCCCTGGGAAAGCTGTCCTCTTCTTCTTTCTCCGGCTGGAAGTAAAGAGCTGGCAACCGACTGCCGTACGCAGACGTCCTGGGGGAGCTCCCCGGTTTCATTTGGGACGCACGTGGGTGTCTCACAGAAGAGCCCAAGTTCCTAATTGGGGGCACACCAGCATGGAATGTAAGGCTGTTTACAACTGCGTACCCTGAGGCCGTTGGAAGGCCGTACAGACGAGAGCTTTCGAGCGAACAGGGCAGCGCTTCGCCATCATCGTTGCCCGTTCACGGAGCTTAATCAAACGAATGCCTTTACTTCCTGTGGCTCAAACGCAACAGAGGAGTTGGAAGGCATACAGTGCCCTTTGACAGTTGTTACGACGAACGTGAGTGCACAGTGTCTCGTGAAAGAAATCCCTAGCACTGTTGAAGCATCCCGTTAACGCATGCTTCTTCGCTCCTATGGCACTCCGAGGTGTTACTGACGGGGGAAATCTGGACTTTTACTTGAGGCCGGGGGGGCTCACAATTCCTTTGTCGGCGAGCTCCAGAGTGCTCTTGCTGAAGCTCCCAGCAAGGACCTGAGAGCAGCAGGCCTCACACGAGTACACTCAGACGGCTTCCGTCACGAGTAAACTCAGACCTCTTATGTGAGGCCTTCCGGCAGCAAAGAGAAGGTGGGCGCGAGGAGTGTGCTTCAGGCAGCTTAGGACCCGCAACTGTCTCGTCTACCACGGAGGGGAATAAGGTTTGCCCAGGGTCGCCCAGTTTCAAAGCTGAGCTCACGTACTTATCCTCAGTGGTTTCCGATTACCTCAAGGAAACACACGGGAGGAACGGGGCCCTTCCATGGAGGCCCTTTTGGGCACAGGGACCTCTGCGTGGGATCTACTGGGTAAGTATGGCAGTACCTTAGGTAGGCCTCAGGGACCAAGGCTGTCGTCTGGCTCATGCCTTAGCTGTGTTAAGTGTGGAAAACGTGCTGGTCCTCAGGCTGGGCCCACAGCCTAGCTTTCGCTTCTGTGAGAGTGCTGTCCCGAGTCTCCTCCTGGAGCCAGTCGTCAGCACGGTGCCTTTTGGCACTGCAGTTCTCTTTCAGTCAGGGAGGCCGTGCGACTGGCAAAGGGAGTCTGTGCAGCACTGCCTTCGCGAGGCTCTTTGACGACTGGGGCACTCAACCCAGGCAAGCCAGAGAGCAGTACGTTGCCCTTGCTATGAATGTGAAGAGCTTTCTCCAGGGCCCTGTTGAGGCTAAGGTTCCTCAGAAGCCAGGAGCCGCCGTTCCGGCACGGAGAGAAGTCATCCTGCGAACTTGGCGAACGAGCTCCTATCCTGTGTGCCCCCAGGAGCGTCGCAGAGTGAAGGCGCTCCGTGGTGGAGTATGGCCTCATGGAAACCACTGCACACCCAACTCCCCCGACGTGAAACACTGGAACTTACCTTGAGGCCTGAGGTCACCTTTCGTTCGGCCGGAGCTGAACATGTGGTGCCGTGGGAGGAGTTCCTAGAAAGGGATCGCCAGCACGGTTTTCGTTTTGAGAGAACACGCAGCCTCGGCCCACAACGACAATCCTGCCGTGCAGAGACGTCGGGCCGCTAGTGCTGTTCAGGCAGCTTTGAAGCCAAGCGCAAGGCGCCTCCAAACGGGGAGAAAGCGTACTCTCCCCTCCGCGTCCCACGTTCAAGCTGAATGACGCAGCGTGTTTCTCGGAAGGCTCTGCCGAGCTATCTAGTACGAGGGAGAGAGTGCCTGCCTCTGCTGAGAAAGGTTTTGACGTGGGGATTGCTGGCCATGAGGAAGAGCGTTCCCCAGGCCGTGCAAAGTTTAGGCTTTGGTGACTCTGGATGGTCCCAAGGGTCCAGAGTTGTCCCTGGGAAAGCTGTCCTCTTCTTCTTTCTCCGGCTGGAAGTAAACAGCTGGCAACCGACTGCCGTACGCAGACGTCCTGGGGGAGCTCCCCGGTTTCATTTGGGACGCACGTGGGTGTCTCACAGAAGAGCCCAAGTTCCTAATTGGGGGCACACCAGCATGGAATGTAAGGCTGTTTACAACTGCGTACCCTGAGGCCGTTGGAAGGCCGTACAGACGAGAGCTTTCGAGCGAACAGGGCAGCGCTTCGCCATCATCGTTGCCCGTTCACGGAGCTTAATCAAACGAATGCCTTTACTTCCTGTGGCTCAAACGCAACAGAGGAGTTGGAAGGCATACAGTGCCCTTTGACAGTTGTTACGACGAACGTGAGTGCACAGTGTCTCGTGAAAGAAATCCCTAGCACTGTTGAAGCATCCCGTTAACGCATGCTTCTTCGCTCCTATGGCACTCCGAGGTGTTACTGACGGGGGAAATCTGGACTTTTACTTGAGGCCGGGGGGGCTCACAATTCCTTTGTCGGCGAGCTCCAGAGTGCTCTTGCTGAAGCTCCCAGCAAGGACCTGAGAGCAGCAGGCCTCACACGAGTACACTCAGACGGCTTCCGTCACGAGTAAACTCAGACCTCTTATGTGAGGCCTTCCGGCAGCAAAGAGAAGGTGGGCGCGAGGAGTGTGCTTCAGGCAGCTTAGGACCCGCAACTGTCTCGTCTACCACGGAGGGGAATAAGGTTTGCCCAGGGTCGCCCAGTTTCAAAGCTGAGCTCGCGTACTTATCCTCAGTGGTTTCCGATTACCTCAAGGAAACACACGGGAGGAACGGGGCCCTTCCATGGAGGCCCTTTTGGGCACAGGGACCTCTGCGTGGGATCTACTGGGTAAGTATGGCAGTACCTTAGGTAGGCCTCAGGGACCAAGGCTGTCGTCTGGCTCATGCCTTAGCTGTGTTAAGTGTGGAAAACGTGCTGGTCCTCAGGCTGGGCCCACAGCCTAGCTTTCGCTTCTGTGAGAGTGCTGTCCCGAGTCTCCTCCTGGAGCCAGTCGTCAGCACGGTGCCTTTTGGCACTGCAGTTCTCTTTCAGTCAGGGAGGCCGTGCGACTGGCAAAGGGAGTCTGTGCAGCACTGCCTTCGCGAGGCTCTTTGACGACTGGGGCACTCAACCCAGGCAAGCCAGAGAGCAGTACGTTGCCCTTGCTATGAATGTGAAGAGCTTTCTCCAGGGCCCTGTTGAGGCTAAGGTTCCTCAGAAGCCAGGAGCCGCCGTTCCGGCACGGAGAGAAGTCATCCTGCGAACTTGGCGAACGAGCTCCTATCCTGTGTGCCCCCAGGAGCGTCGCAGAGTGAAGGCGCTCCGTGGTGGAGTATGGCCTCATGGAAACCACTGCACACCCAACTCCCCCGACGTGAAACACTGGAACTTACCTTGAGGCCTGAGGTCACCTTTCGTTCGGCCGGAGCTGAACATGTGGTGCCGTGGGAGGAGTTCCTAGAAAGGGATCGCCAGCACGGTTTTCGTTTTGAGAGAACACGCAGCCTCGGCCCACAACGACAATCCTGCCGTGCAGAGACGTCGGGCCGCTAGTGCTGTTCAGGCAGCTTTGAAGCCAAGCGCAAGGCGCCTCCAAACGGGGAGAAAGCGTACTCTCCCCTCCGCGTCCCACGTTCAAGCTGAATGACGCAGCGTGTTTCTCGGAAGGCTCTGCCGAGCTATCTAGTACGAGGGAGAGAGTGCCTGCCTCTGCTGAGAAAGGTTTTGACGTGGGGATTGCTGGCCATGAGGAAGAGCGTTCCCCAGGCCGTGCAAAGTTTAGGCTTTGGTGACTCTGGATGGTCCCAAGGGTCCAGAGTTGTCCCTGGGAAAGCTGTCCTCTTCTTCTTTCTCCGGCTGGAAGTAAAGAGCTGGCAACCGACTGCCGTACGCAGACGTCCTGGGGGAGCTCCCCGGTTTCATTTGGGACGCACGTGGGTGTCTCACAGAAGAGCCCAAGTTCCTAATTGGGGGCACACCAGCATGGAATGTAAGGCTGTTTACAACTGCGTACCCTGAGGCCGTTGGAAGGCCGTACAGACGAGAGCTTTCGAGCGAACAGGGCAGCGCTTCGCCATCATCGTTGCCCGTTCACGGAGCTTAATCAAACGAATGCCTTTACTTCCTGTGGCTCAAACGCAACAGAGGAGTTGGAAGGCATACAGTGCCCTTTGACAGTTGTTACGACGAACGTGAGTGCACAGTGTCTCGTGAAAGAAATCCCTAGCACTGTTGAAGCATCCCGTTAACGCATGCTTCTTCGCTCCTATGGCACTCCGAGGTGTTACTGACGGGGGAAATCTGGACTTTTACTTGAGGCCGGGGGGGCTCACAATTCCTTTGTCGGCGAGCTCCAGAGTGCTCTTGCTGAAGCTCCCAGCAAGGACCTGAGAGCAGCAGGCCTCACACGAGTACACTCAGACGGCTTCCGTCACGAGTAAACTCAGACCTCTTATGTGAGGCCTTCCGGCAGCAAAGAGAAGGTGGGCGCGAGGAGTGTGCTTCAGGCAGCTTAGGACCCGCAACTGTCTCGTCTACCACGGAGGGGAATAAGGTTTGCCCAGGGTCGCCCAGTTTCAAAGCTGAGCTCGCGTACTTATCCTCAGTGGTTTCCGATTACCTCAAGGAAACACACGGGAGGAACGGGGCCCTTCCATGGAGGCCCTTTTGGGCACAGGGACCTCTGCGTGGGATCTACTGGGTAAGTATGGCAGTACCTTAGGTAGGCCTCAGGGACCAAGGCTGTCGTCTGGCTCATGCCTTAGCTGTGTTAAGTGTGGAAAACGTGCTGGTCCTCAGGCTGGGCCCACAGCCTAGCTTTCGCTTCTGTGAGAGTGCTGTCCCGAGTCTCCTCCTGGAGCCAGTCGTCAGCACGGTGCCTTTTGGCACTGCAGTTCTCTTTCAGTCAGGGAGGCCGTGCGACTGGCAAAGGGAGTCTGTGCAGCACTGCCTTCGCGAGGCTCTTTGACGACTGGGGCACTCAACCCAGGCAAGCCAGAGAGCAGTACGTTGCCCTTGCTATGAATGTGAAGAGCTTTCTCCAGGGCCCTGTTGAGGCTAAGGTTCCTCAGAAGCCAGGAGCCGCCGTTCCGGCACGGAGAGAAGTCATCCTGCGAACTTGGCGAACGAGCTCCTATCCTGTGTGCCCCCAGGAGCGTCGCAGAGTGAAGGCGCTCCGTGGTGGAGTATGGCCTCATGGAAACCACTGCACACCCAACTCCCCCGACGTGAAACACTGGAACTTACCTTGAGGCCTGAGGTCACCTTTCGTTCGGCCGGAGCTGAACATGTGGTGCCGTGGGAGGAGTTCCTAGAAAGGGATCGCCAGCACGGTTTTCGTTTTGAGAGAACACGCAGCCTCGGCCCACAACGACAATCCTGCCGTGCAGAGACGTCGGGCCGCTAGTGCTGTTCAGGCAGCTTTGAAGCCAAGCGCAAGGCGCCTCCAAACGGGGAGAAAGCGTACTCTCCCCTCCGCGTCCCACGTTCAAGCTGAATGACGCAGCGTGTTTCTCGGAAGGCTCTGCCGAGCTATCTAGTACGAGGGAGAGAGTGCCTGCCTCTGCTGAGAAAGGTTTTGACGTGGGGATTGCTGGCCATGAGGAAGAGCGTTCCCCAGGCCGTGCAAAGTTTAGGCTTTGGTGACTCTGGATGGTCCCAAGGGTCCAGAGTTGTCCCTGGGAAAGCTGTCCTCTTCTTCTTTCTCCGGCTGGAAGTAAACAGCTGGCAACCGACTGCCGTACGCAGACGTCCTGGGGGAGCTCCCCGGTTTCATTTGGGACGCACGTGGGTGTCTCACAGAAGAGCCCAAGTTCCTAATTGGGGGCACACCAGCATGGAATGTAAGGCTGTTTACAACTGCGTACCCTGAGGCCGTTGGAAGGCCGTACAGACGAGAGCTTTCGAGCGAACAGGGCAGCGCTTCGCCATCATCGTTGCCCGTTCACGGAGCTTAATCAAACGAATGCCTTTACTTCCTGTGGCTCAAACGCAACAGAGGAGTTGGAAGGCATACAGTGCCCTTTGACAGTTGTTACGACGAACGTGAGTGCACAGTGTCTCGTGAAAGAAATCCCTAGCACTGTTGAAGCATCCCGTTAACGCATGCTTCTTCGCTCCTATGGCACTCCGAGGTGTTACTGACGGGGGAAATCTGGACTTTTACTTGAGGCCGGGGGGGCTCACAATTCCTTTGTCGGCGAGCTCCAGAGTGCTCTTGCTGAAGCTCCCAGCAAGGACCTGAGAGCAGCAGGCCTCACACGAGTACACTCAGACGGCTTCCGTCACGAGTAAACTCAGACCTCTTATGTGAGGCCTTCCGGCAGCAAAGAGAAGGTGGGCGCGAGGAGTGTGCTTCAGGCAGCTTAGGACCCGCAACTGTCTCGTCTACCACGGAGGGGAATAAGGTTTGCCCAGGGTCGCCCAGTTTCAAAGCTGAGCTCGCGTACTTATCCTCAGTGGTTTCCGATTACCTCAAGGAAACACACGGGAGGAACGGGGCCCTTCCATGGAGGCCCTTTTGGGCACAGGGACCTCTGCGTGGGATCTACTGGGTAAGTATGGCAGTACCTTAGGTAGGCCTCAGGGACCAAGGCTGTCGTCTGGCTCATGCCTTAGCTGTGTTAAGTGTGGAAAACGTGCTGGTCCTCAGGCTGGGCCCACAGCCTAGCTTTCGCTTCTGTGAGAGTGCTGTCCCGAGTCTCCTCCTGGAGCCAGTCGTCAGCACGGTGCCTTTTGGCACTGCAGTTCTCTTTCAGTCAGGGAGGCCGTGCGACTGGCAAAGGGAGTCTGTGCAGCACTGCCTTCGCGAGGCTCTTTGACGACTGGGGCACTCAACCCAGGCAAGCCAGAGAGCAGTACGTTGCCCTTGCTATGAATGTGAAGAGCTTTCTCCAGGGCCCTGTTGAGGCTAAGGTTCCTCAGAAGCCAGGAGCCGCCGTTCCGGCACGGAGAGAAGTCATCCTGCGAACTTGGCGAACGAGCTCCTATCCTGTGTGCCCCCAGGAGCGTCGCAGAGTGAAGGCGCTCCGTGGTGGAGTATGGCCTCATGGAAACCACTGCACACCCAACTCCCCCGACGTGAAACACTGGAACTTACCTTGAGGCCTGAGGTCACCTTTCGTTCGGCCGGAGCTGAACATGTGGTGCCGTGGGAGGAGTTCCTAGAAAGGGATCGCCAGCACGGTTTTCGTTTTGAGAGAACACGCAGCCTCGGCCCACAACGACAATCCTGCCGTGCAGAGACGTCGGGCCGCTAGTGCTGTTCAGGCAGCTTTGAAGCCAAGCGCAAGGCGCCTCCAAACGGGGAGAAAGCGTACTCTCCCCTCCGCGTCCCACGTTCAAGCTGAATGACGCAGCGTGTTTCTCGGAAGGCTCTGCCGAGCTATCTAGTACGAGGGAGAGAGTGCCTGCCTCTGCTGAGAAAGGTTTTGACGTGGGGATTGCTGGCCATGAGGAAGAGCGTTCCCCAGGCCGTGCAAAGTTTAGGCTTTGGTGACTCTGGATGGTCCCAAGGGTCCAGAGTTGTCCCTGGGAAAGCTGTCCTCTTCTTCTTTCTCCGGCTGGAAGTAAAGAGCTGGCAACCGACTGCCGTACGCAGACGTCCTGGGGGAGCTCCCCGGTTTCATTTGGGACGCACGTGGGTGTCTCACAGAAGAGCCCAAGTTCCTAATTGGGGGCACACCAGCATGGAATGTAAGGCTGTTTACAACTGCGTACCCTGAGGCCGTTGGAAGGCCGTACAGACGAGAGCTTTCGAGCGAACAGGGCAGCGCTTCGCCATCATCGTTGCCCGTTCACGGAGCTTAATCAAACGAATGCCTTTACTTCCTGTGGCTCAAACGCAACAGAGGAGTTGGAAGGCATACAGTGCCCTTTGACAGTTGTTACGACGAACGTGAGTGCACAGTGTCTCGTGAAAGAAATCCCTAGCACTGTTGAAGCATCCCGTTAACGCATGCTTCTTCGCTCCTATGGCACTCCGAGGTGTTACTGACGGGGGAAATCTGGACTTTTACTTGAGGCCGGGGGGGCTCACAATTCCTTTGTCGGCGAGCTCCAGAGTGCTCTTGCTGAAGCTCCCAGCAAGGACCTGAGAGCAGCAGGCCTCACACGAGTACACTCAGACGGCTTCCGTCACGAGTAAACTCAGACCTCTTATGTGAGGCCTTCCGGCAGCAAAGAGAAGGTGGGCGCGAGGAGTGTGCTTCAGGCAGCTTAGGACCCGCAACTGTCTCGTCTACCACGGAGGGGAATAAGGTTTGCCCAGGGTCGCCCAGTTTCAAAGCTGAGCTCGCGTACTTATCCTCAGTGGTTTCCGATTACCTCAAGGAAACACACGGGAGGAACGGGGCCCTTCCATGGAGGCCCTTTTGGGCACAGGGACCTCTGCGTGGGATCTACTGGGTAAGTATGGCAGTACCTTAGGTAGGCCTCAGGGACCAAGGCTGTCGTCTGGCTCATGCCTTAGCTGTGTTAAGTGTGGAAAACGTGCTGGTCCTCAGGCTGGGCCCACAGCCTAGCTTTCGCTTCTGTGAGAGTGCTGTCCCGAGTCTCCTCCTGGAGCCAGTCGTCAGCACGGTGCCTTTTGGCACTGCAGTTCTCTTTCAGTCAGGGAGGCCGTGCGACTGGCAAAGGGAGTCTGTGCAGCACTGCCTTCGCGAGGCTCTTTGACGACTGGGGCACTCAACCCAGGCAAGCCAGAGAGCAGTACGTTGCCCTTGCTATGAATGTGAAGAGCTTTCTCCAGGGCCCTGTTGAGGCTAAGGTTCCTCAGAAGCCAGGAGCCGCCGTTCCGGCACGGAGAGAAGTCATCCTGCGAACTTGGCGAACGAGCTCCTATCCTGTGTGCCCCCAGGAGCGTCGCAGAGTGAAGGCGCTCCGTGGTGGAGTATGGCCTCATGGAAACCACTGCACACCCAACTCCCCCGACGTGAAACACTGGAACTTACCTTGAGGCCTGAGGTCACCTTTCGTTCGGCCGGAGCTGAACATGTGGTGCCGTGGGAGGAGTTCCTAGAAAGGGATCGCCAGCACGGTTTTCGTTTTGAGAGAACACGCAGCCTCGGCCCACAACGACAATCCTGCCGTGCAGAGACGTCGGGCCGCTAGTGCTGTTCAGGCAGCTTTGAAGCCAAGCGCAAGGCGCCTCCAAACGGGGAGAAAGCGTACTCTCCCCTCCGCGTCCCACGTTCAAGCTGAATGACGCAGCGTGTTTCTCGGAAGGCTCTGCCGAGCTATCTAGTACGAGGGAGAGAGTGCCTGCCTCTGCTGAGAAAGGTTTTGACGTGGGGATTGCTGGCCATGAGGAAGAGCGTTCCCCAGGCCGTGCAAAGTTTAGGCTTTGGTGACTCTGGATGGTCCCAAGGGTCCAGAGTTGTCCCTGGGAAAGCTGTCCTCTTCTTCTTTCTCCGGCTGGAAGTAAACAGCTGGCAACCGACTGCCGTACGCAGACGTCCTGGGGGAGCTCCCCGGTTTCATTTGGGACGCACGTGGGTGTCTCACAGAAGAGCCCAAGTTCCTAATTGGGGGCACACCAGCATGGAATGTAAGGCTGTTTACAACTGCGTACCCTGAGGCCGTTGGAAGGCCGTACAGACGAGAGCTTTCGAGCGAACAGGGCAGCGCTTCGCCATCATCGTTGCCCGTTCACGGAGCTTAATCAAACGAATGCCTTTACTTCCTGTGGCTCAAACGCAACAGAGGAGTTGGAAGGCATACAGTGCCCTTTGACAGTTGTTACGACGAACGTGAGTGCACAGTGTCTCGTGAAAGAAATCCCTAGCACTGTTGAAGCATCCCGTTAACGCATGCTTCTTCGCTCCTATGGCACTCCGAGGTGTTACTGACGGGGGAAATCTGGACTTTTACTTGAGGCCGGGGGGGCTCACAATTCCTTTGTCGGCGAGCTCCAGAGTGCTCTTGCTGAAGCTCCCAGCAAGGACCTGAGAGCAGCAGGCCTCACACGAGTACACTCAGACGGCTTCCGTCACGAGTAAACTCAGACCTCTTATGTGAGGCCTTCCGGCAGCAAAGAGAAGGTGGGCGCGAGGAGTGTGCTTCAGGCAGCTTAGGACCCGCAACTGTCTCGTCTACCACGGAGGGGAATAAGGTTTGCCCAGGGTCGCCCAGGTTCAAAGCTGAGCTCGCGTACTTATCCTCAGTGGTTTCCGATTACCTCAAGGAAACACACGGGAGGAACGGGGCCCTTCCATGGAGGCCCTTTTGGGCACAGGGACCTCTGCGTGGGATCTACTGGGTAAGTATGGCAGTACCTTAGGTAGGCCTCAGGGACCAAGGCTGTCGTCTGGCTCATGCCTTAGCTGTGTTAAGTGTGGAAAACGTGCTGGTCCTCAGGCTGGGCCCACAGCCTAGCTTTCGCTTCTGTGAGAGTGCTGTCCCGAGTCTCCTCCTGGAGCCAGTCGTCAGCACGGTGCCTTTTGGCACTGCAGTTCTCTTTCAGTCAGGGAGGCCGTGCGACTGGCAAAGGGAGTCTGTGCAGCACTGCCTTCGCGAGGCTCTTTGACGACTGGGGCACTCAACCCAGGCAAGCCAGAGAGCAGTACGTTGCCCTTGCTATGAATGTGAAGAGCTTTCTCCAGGGCCCTGTTGAGGCTAAGGTTCCTCAGAAGCCAGGAGCCGCCGTTCCGGCACGGAGAGAAGTCATCCTGCGAACTTGGCGAACGAGCTCCTATCCTGTGTGCCCCCAGGAGCGTCGCAGAGTGAAGGCGCTCCGTGGTGGAGTATGGCCTCATGGAAACCACTGCACACCCAACTCCCCCGACGTGAAACACTGGAACTTACCTTGAGGCCTGAGGTCACCTTTCGTTCGGCCGGAGCTGAACATGTGGTGCCGTGGGAGGAGTTCCTAGAAAGGGATCGCCAGCACGGTTTTCGTTTTGAGAGAACACGCAGCCTCGGCCCACAACGACAATCCTGCCGTGCAGAGACGTCGGGCCGCTAGTGCTGTTCAGGCAGCTTTGAAGCCAAGCGCAAGGCGCCTCCAAACGGGGAGAAAGCGTACTCTCCCCTCCGCGTCCCACGTTCAAGCTGAATGACGCAGCGTGTTTCTCGGAAGGCTCTGCCGAGCTATCTAGTACGAGGGAGAGAGTGCCTGCCTCTGCTGAGAAAGGTTTTGACGTGGGGATTGCTGGCCATGAGGAAGAGCGTTCCCCAGGCCGTGCAAAGTTTAGGCTTTGGTGACTCTGGATGGTCCCAAGGGTCCAGAGTTGTCCCTGGGAAAGCTGTCCTCTTCTTCTTTCTCCGGCTGGAAGTAAACAGCTGGCAACCGACTGCCGTACGCAGACGTCCTGGGGGAGCTCCCCGGTTTCATTTGGGACGCACGTGGGTGTCTCACAGAAGAGCCCAAGTTCCTAATTGGGGGCACACCAGCATGGAATGTAAGGCTGTTTACAACTGCGTACCCTGAGGCCGTTGGAAGGCCGTACAGACGAGAGCTTTCGAGCGAACAGGGCAGCGCTTCGCCATCATCGTTGCCCGTTCACGGAGCTTAATCAAACGAATGCCTTTACTTCCTGTGGCTCAAACGCAACAGAGGAGTTGGAAGGCATACAGTGCCCTTTGACAGTTGTTACGACGAACGTGAGTGCACAGTGTCTCGTGAAAGAAATCCCTAGCACTGTTGAAGCATCCCGTTAACGCATGCTTCTTCGCTCCTATGGCACTCCGAGGTGTTACTGACGGGGGAAATCTGGACTTTTACTTGAGGCCGGGGGGGCTCACAATTCCTTTGTCGGCGAGCTCCAGAGTGCTCTTGCTGAAGCTCCCAGCAAGGACCTGAGAGCAGCAGGCCTCACACGAGTACACTCAGACGGCTTCCGTCACGAGTAAACTCAGACCTCTTATGTGAGGCCTTCCGGCAGCAAAGAGAAGGTGGGCGCGAGGAGTGTGCTTCAGGCAGCTTAGGACCCGCAACTGTCTCGTCTACCACGGAGGGGAATAAGGTTTGCCCAGGGTCGCCCAGTTTCAAAGCTGAGCTCGCGTACTTATCCTCAGTGGTTTCCGATTACCTCAAGGAAACACACGGGAGGAACGGGGCCCTTCCATGGAGGCCCTTTTGGGCACAGGGACCTCTGCGTGGGATCTACTGGGTAAGTATGGCAGTACCTTAGGTAGGCCTCAGGGACCAAGGCTGTCGTCTGGCTCATGCCTTAGCTGTGTTAAGTGTGGAAAACGTGCTGGTCCTCAGGCTGGGCCCACAGCCTAGCTTTCGCTTCTGTGAGAGTGCTGTCCCGAGTCTCCTCCTGGAGCCAGTCGTCAGCACGGTGCCTTTTGGCACTGCAGTTCTCTTTCAGTCAGGGAGGCCGTGCGACTGGCAAAGGGAGTCTGTGCAGCACTGCCTTCGCGAGGCTCTTTGACGACTGGGGCACTCAACCCAGGCAAGCCAGAGAGCAGTACGTTGCCCTTGCTATGAATGTGAAGAGCTTTCTCCAGGGCCCTGTTGAGGCTAAGGTTCCTCAGAAGCCAGGAGCCGCCGTTCCGGCACGGAGAGAAGTCATCCTGCGAACTTGGCGAACGAGCTCCTATCCTGTGTGCCCCCAGGAGCGTCGCAGAGTGAAGGCGCTCCGTGGTGGAGTATGGCCTCATGGAAACCACTGCACACCCAACTCCCCCGACGTGAAACACTGGAACTTACCTTGAGGCCTGAGGTCACCTTTCGTTCGGCCGGAGCTGAACATGTGGTGCCGTGGGAGGAGTTCCTAGAAAGGGATCGCCAGCACGGTTTTCGTTTTGAGAGAACACGCAGCCTCGGCCCACAACGACAATCCTGCCGTGCAGAGACGTCGGGCCGCTAGTGCTGTTCAGGCAGCTTTGAAGCCAAGCGCAAGGCGCCTCCAAACGGGGAGAAAGCGTACTCTCCCCTCCGCGTCCCACGTTCAAGCTGAATGACGCAGCGTGTTTCTCGGAAGGCTCTGCCGAGCTATCTAGTACGAGGGAGAGAGTGCCTGCCTCTGCTGAGAAAGGTTTTGACGTGGGGATTGCTGGCCATGAGGAAGAGCGTTCCCCAGGCCGTGCAAAGTTTAGGCTTTGGTGACTCTGGATGGTCCCAAGGGTCCAGAGTTGTCCCTGGGAAAGCTGTCCTCTTCTTCTTTCTCCGGCTGGAAGTAAACAGCTGGCAACCGACTGCCGTACGCAGACGTCCTGGGGGAGCTCCCCGGTTTCATTTGGGACGCACGTGGGTGTCTCACAGAAGAGCCCAAGTTCCTAATTGGGGGCACACCAGCATGGAATGTAAGGCTGTTTACAACTGCGTACCCTGAGGCCGTTGGAAGGCCGTACAGACGAGAGCTTTCGAGCGAACAGGGCAGCGCTTCGCCATCATCGTTGCCCGTTCACGGAGCTTAATCAAACGAATGCCTTTACTTCCTGTGGCTCAAACGCAACAGAGGAGTTGGAAGGCATACAGTGCCCTTTGACAGTTGTTACGACGAACGTGAGTGCACAGTGTCTCGTGAAAGAAATCCCTAGCACTGTTGAAGCATCCCGTTAACGCATGCTTCTTCGCTCCTATGGCACTCCGAGGTGTTACTGACGGGGGAAATCTGGACTTTTACTTGAGGCCGGGGGGGCTCACAATTCCTTTGTCGGCGAGCTCCAGAGTGCTCTTGCTGAAGCTCCCAGCAAGGACCTGAGAGCAGCAGGCCTCACACGAGTACACTCAGACGGCTTCCGTCACGAGTAAACTCAGACCTCTTATGTGAGGCCTTCCGGCAGCAAAGAGAAGGTGGGCGCGAGGAGTGTGCTTCAGGCAGCTTAGGACCCGCAACTGTCTCGTCTACCACGGAGGGGAATAAGGTTTGCCCAGGGTCGCCCAGTTTCAAAGCTGAGCTCGCGTACTTATCCTCAGTGGTTTCCGATTACCTCAAGGAAACACACGGGAGGAACGGGGCCCTTCCATGGAGGCCCTTTTGGGCACAGGGACCTCTGCGTGGGATCTACTGGGTAAGTATGGCAGTACCTTAGGTAGGCCTCAGGGACCAAGGCTGTCGTCTGGCTCATGCCTTAGCTGTGTTAAGTGTGGAAAACGTGCTGGTCCTCAGGCTGGGCCCACAGCCTAGCTTTCGCTTCTGTGAGAGTGCTGTCCCGAGTCTCCTCCTGGAGCCAGTCGTCAGCACGGTGCCTTTTGGCACTGCAGTTCTCTTTCAGTCAGGGAGGCCGTGCGACTGGCAAAGGGAGTCTGTGCAGCACTGCCTTCGCGAGGCTCTTTGACGACTGGGGCACTCAACCCAGGCAAGCCAGAGAGCAGTACGTTGCCCTTGCTATGAATGTGAAGAGCTTTCTCCAGGGCCCTGTTGAGGCTAAGGTTCCTCAGAAGCCAGGAGCCGCCGTTCCGGCACGGAGAGAAGTCATCCTGCGAACTTGGCGAACGAGCTCCTATCCTGTGTGCCCCCAGGAGCGTCGCAGAGTGAAGGCGCTCCGTGGTGGAGTATGGCCTCATGGAAACCACTGCACACCCAACTCCCCCGACGTGAAACACTGGAACTTACCTTGAGGCCTGAGGTCACCTTTCGTTCGGCCGGAGCTGAACATGTGGTGCCGTGGGAGGAGTTCCTAGAAAGGGATCGCCAGCACGGTTTTCGTTTTGAGAGAACACGCAGCCTCGGCCCACAACGACAATCCTGCCGTGCAGAGACGTCGGGCCGCTAGTGCTGTTCAGGCAGCTTTGAAGCCAAGCGCAAGGCGCCTCCAAACGGGGAGAAAGCGTACTCTCCCCTCCGCGTCCCACGTTCAAGCTGAATGACGCAGCGTGTTTCTCGGAAGGCTCTGCCGAGCTATCTAGTACGAGGGAGAGAGTGCCTGCCTCTGCTGAGAAAGGTTTTGACGTGGGGATTGCTGGCCATGAGGAAGAGCGTTCCCCAGGCCGTGCAAAGTTTAGGCTTTGGTGACTCTGGATGGTCCCAAGGGTCCAGAGTTGTCCCTGGGAAAGCTGTCCTCTTCTTCTTTCTCCGGCTGGAAGTAAAGAGCTGGCAACCGACTGCCGTACGCAGACGTCCTGGGGGAGCTCCCCGGTTTCATTTGGGACGCACGTGGGTGTCTCACAGAAGAGCCCAAGTTCCTAATTGGGGGCACACCAGCATGGAATGTAAGGCTGTTTACAACTGCGTACCCTGAGGCCGTTGGAAGGCCGTACAGACGAGAGCTTTCGAGCGAACAGGGCAGCGCTTCGCCATCATCGTTGCCCGTTCACGGAGCTTAATCAAACGAATGCCTTTACTTCCTGTGGCTCAAACGCAACAGAGGAGTTGGAAGGCATACAGTGCCCTTTGACAGTTGTTACGACGAACGTGAGTGCACAGTGTCTCGTGAAAGAAATCCCTAGCACTGTTGAAGCATCCCGTTAACGCATGCTTCTTCGCTCCTATGGCACTCCGAGGTGTTACTGACGGGGGAAATCTGGACTTTTACTTGAGGCCGGGGGGGCTCACAATTCCTTTGTCGGCGAGCTCCAGAGTGCTCTTGCTGAAGCTCCCAGCAAGGACCTGAGAGCAGCAGGCCTCACACGAGTACACTCAGACGGCTTCCGTCACGAGTAAACTCAGACGTCTTATGTGAGGCCTTCCGGCAGCAAAGAGAAGGTGGGCGCGAGGAGTGTGCTTCAGGCAGCTTAGGACCCGCAACTGTCTCGTCTACCACGGAGGGGAATAAGGTTTGCCCAGGGTCGCCCAGTTTCAAAGCTGAGCTCGCGTACTTATCCTCAGTGGTTTCCGATTACCTCAAGGAAACACACGGGAGGAACGGGGCCCTTCCATGGAGGCCCTTTTGGGCACAGGGACCTCTGCGTGGGATCTACTGGGTAAGTATGGCAGTACCTTAGGTAGGCCTCAGGGACCAAGGCTGTCGTCTGGCTCATGCCTTAGCTGTGTTAAGTGTGGAAAACGTGCTGGTCCTCAGGCTGGGCCCACAGCCTAGCTTTCGCTTCTGTGAGAGTGCTGTCCCGAGTCTCCTCCTGGAGCCAGTCGTCAGCACGGTGCCTTTTGGCACTGCAGTTCTCTTTCAGTCAGGGAGGCCGTGCGACTGGCAAAGGGAGTCTGTGCAGCACTGCCTTCGCGAGGCTCTTTGACGACTGGGGCACTCAACCCAGGCAAGCCAGAGAGCAGTACGTTGCCCTTGCTATGAATGTGAAGAGCTTTCTCCAGGGCCCTGTTGAGGCTAAGGTTCCTCAGAAGCCAGGAGCCGCCGTTCCGGCACGGAGAGAAGTCATCCTGCGAACTTGGCGAACGAGCTCCTATCCTGTGTGCCCCCAGGAGCGTCGCAGAGTGAAGGCGCTCCGTGGTGGAGTATGGCCTCATGGAAACCACTGCACACCCAACTCCCCCGACGTGAAACACTGGAACTTACCTTGAGGCCTGAGGTCACCTTTCGTTCGGCCGGAGCTGAACATGTGGTGCCGTGGGAGGAGTTCCTAGAAAGGGATCGCCAGCACGGTTTTCGTTTTGAGAGAACACGCAGCCTCGGCCCACAACGACAATCCTGCCGTGCAGAGACGTCGGGCCGCTAGTGCTGTTCAGGCAGCTTTGAAGCCAAGCGCAAGGCGCCTCCAAACGGGGAGAAAGCGTACTCTCCCCTCCGCGTCCCACGTTCAAGCTGAATGACGCAGCGTGTTTCTCGGAAGGCTCTGCCGAGCTATCTAGTACGAGGGAGAGAGTGCCTGCCTCTGCTGAGAAAGGTTTTGACGTGGGGATTGCTGGCCATGAGGAAGAGCGTTCCCCAGGCCGTGCAAAGTTTAGGCTTTGGTGACTCTGGATGGTCCCAAGGGTCCAGAGTTGTCCCTGGGAAAGCTGTCCTCTTCTTCTTTCTCCGGCTGGAAGTAAAGAGCTGGCAACCGACTGCCGTACGCAGACGTCCTGGGGGAGCTCCCCGGTTTCATTTGGGACGCACGTGGGTGTCTCACAGAAGAGCCCAAGTTCCTAATTGGGGGCACACCAGCATGGAATGTAAGGCTGTTTACAACTGCGTACCCTGAGGCCGTTGGAAGGCCGTACAGACGAGAGCTTTCGAGCGAACAGGGCAGCGCTTCGCCATCATCGTTGCCCGTTCACGGAGCTTAATCAAACGAATGCCTTTACTTCCTGTGGCTCAAACGCAACAGAGGAGTTGGAAGGCATACAGTGCCCTTTGACAGTTGTTACGACGAACGTGAGTGCACAGTGTCTCGTGAAAGAAATCCCTAGCACTGTTGAAGCATCCCGTTAACGCATGCTTCTTCGCTCCTATGGCACTCCGAGGTGTTACTGACGGGGGAAATCTGGACTTTTACTTGAGGCCGGGGGGGCTCACAATTCTTTTGTCGGCGAGCTCCAGAGTGCTCTTGCTGAAGCTCCCAGCAAGGACCTGAGAGCAGCAGGCCTCACACGAGTACACTCAGACGGCTTCCGTCACGAGTAAACTCAGACGTCTTATGTGAGGCCTTCCGGCAGCAAAGAGAAGGTGGGCGCGAGGAGTGTGCTTCAGGCAGCTTAGGACCCGCAACTGTCTCGTCTACCACGGAGGGGAATAAGGTTTGCCCAGGGTCGCCCAGGTTCAAAGCTGAGCTCGCGTACTTATCCTCAGTGGTTTCCGATTACCTCAAGGAAACACACGGGAGGAACGGGGCCCTTCCATGGAGGCCCTTTTGGGCACAGGGACCTCTGCGTGGGATCTACTGGGTAAGTATGGCAGTACCTTAGGTAGGCCTCAGGGACCAAGGCTGTCGTCTGGCTCATGCCTTAGCTGTGTTAAGTGTGGAAAACGTGCTGGTCCTCAGGCTGGGCCCACAGCCTAGCTTTCGCTTCTGTGAGAGTGCTGTCCCGAGTCTCCTCCTGGAGCCAGTCGTCAGCACGGTGCCTTTTGGCACTGCAGTTCTCTTTCAGTCAGGGAGGCCGTGCGACTGGCAAAGGGAGTCTGTGCAGCACTGCCTTCGCGAGGCTCTTTGACGACTGGGGCACTCAACCCAGGCAAGCCAGAGAGCAGTACGTTGCCCTTGCTATGAATGTGAAGAGCTTTCTCCAGGGCCCTGTTGAGGCTAAGGTTCCTCAGAAGCCAGGAGCCGCCGTTCCGGCACGGAGAGAAGTCATCCTGCGAACTTGGCGAACGAGCTCCTATCCTGTGTGCCCCCAGGAGCGTCGCAGAGTGAAGGCGCTCCGTGGTGGAGTATGGCCTCATGGAAACCACTGCACACCCAACTCCCCCGACGTGAAACACTGGAACTTACCTTGAGGCCTGAGGTCACCTTTCGTTCGGCCGGAGCTGAACATGTGGTGCCGTGGGAGGAGTTCCTAGAAAGGGATCGCCAGCACGGTTTTCGTTTTGAGAGAACACGCAGCCTCGGCCCACAACGACAATCCTGCCGTGCAGAGACGTCGGGCCGCTAGTGCTGTTCAGGCAGCTTTGAAGCCAAGCGCAAGGCGCCTCCAAACGGGGAGAAAGCGTACTCTCCCCTCCGCGTCCCACGTTCAAGCTGAATGACGCAGCGTGTTTCTCGGAAGGCTCTGCCGAGCTATCTAGTACGAGGGAGAGAGTGCCTGCCTCTGCTGAGAAAGGTTTTGACGTGGGGATTGCTGGCCATAGGAAGAGCGTTCCCCAGGCCGTGCAAAGTTTAGGCTTTGGTGACTCTGGATGGTCCCAAGGGTCCAGAGTTGTCCCTGGGAAAGCTGTCCTCTTCTTCTTCTCCGGCTGGAAGTAAAGAGCTGGCAACCGACTGCCGTACGCAGACGTCCTGGGGGAGCTCCCCGGTTTCATTTGGGACGCACGTGGGTGTCTCACAGAAGAGCCCAAGTTCCTAATTGGGGGCACACCAGCATGGATGTAAGGCTGTTTACAACTGCGTACCCTGAGGCCGTTGGAAGGCCGTACAGACGAGAGCTTTCGAGCGAACAGGGGCAAGCGCTTCGCCATCATCGTTGCCCGTTCACGGAGCTTAATCAAACGAATGCCTTTACTTCCTGTGGCTCAAACGCAACAGAGGAGTTGGAAGGCATACAGTGCCCTTTGACAGTTGTTACGACGAACGTGAGTGCACAGTGTCTCGTGAAAGAAATCCCTAGCACTGTTGAAGCATCCCGTTAACGCATGCTTCTTCGCTCCTATGGCACTCCGAGGTGTTACTGACGGGGGAAATCTGGACTTTTACTTGAGGCCGGGGGGGCTCACAATTCTTTTGTCGGCGAGCTCCAGAGTGCTCTTGCTGAAGCTCCCAGCAAGGACCTGAGAGCAGCAGGCCTCACACGAGTACACTCAGACGGCTTCCGTCACGAGTAAACTCAGACCTCTTATGTGAGGCCTTCCGGCAGCAAAGAGAAGGTGGGCGCGAGGAGTGTGCTTCAGGCAGCTTAGGACCCGCAACTGTCTCGTCTACCACGGAGGGGAATAAGGTTTGCCCAGGGTCGCCCAGTTTCAAAGCTGAGCTCGCGTACTTATCCTCAGTGGTTTCCGATTACCTCAAGGAAACACACGGGAGGAACGGGGCCCTTCCATGGAGGCCCTATTGGGCACAGGGACCTCTGCGTGGGATCTACTGGGTAAGTATGGCAGTACCTTAGGTAGGCCTCAGGGACCAAGGCTGTCTTCTGGCTCATGCCTTAGCTGTGTTAAGTGTGGAAAACGTGCTGGTCCTCAGGCTGGGCCCACAGCCTAGCTTTCGCTTCTGTGAGAGTGCTGTCCCGAGTCCTCCTCCTGGAGCCAGTCGTCAGCACGGTGCCTTTTGGCACTGCAGTTCTCTTTCAGTCAGGGAGGCCGTGCGACTGGCAAAGGGAGTCTGTGCAGCACTGCCTTCGCGAGGCTCTTTGACGACTGGGGCACTCAACCCAGGCAAGCCAGAGAGCAGTACGTTGCCCTTGCTATGAATGTGAGAGCTTTCTCCAGGGCCCTGTTGAGGCTAAGGTTCCTCAGAAGCCAGGAGCCGCCGTTCCGGCACGGAGAGAAGTCATCCTGCGAACTTGGCGAACGAGCTCCTATCCTGTGTGCCCCCAGGAGCGTCGCAGAGTGAAGGCGCTCCGTGGTGGAGTATGGCCTCATGGAAACCACTGCACACCCAACTCACCCCGACGTGAAACACTGGAACTTACCTTGAGGCCTGAGGTCACCTTCGTTCGGCCGTAGCTGAACATGTGGTGCCGTGGGAGGAGTTCCTAGAAAGGGATCGCCAGCACGGTTTCGTTTTGAGAGAACACGCAGCCTCGGCCCACAACGACAATCCTGACGTGCAGAGACGTCGGGCCGCTAGTGCTGTTCAGGCAGCTTTGAAGCCAAGCGCAAGGCGCCTCCAAACGGGGAGAAAGCGTACTCTCCCCTCCGCGTCCCACGTTCAAGCTGAATGACGCAGCGTGTTTCTCGGAAGGCTCTGCCGAGCTATCTAGTACGAGGGAGAGAGTGCCTGCCTCTGCTGAGAAAGGTTTTGACGTGGGATTGCTGGCCATGAGGAAGAGCGTTCCCCAGGCCGTGCAAAGTTTAGGCTTTGGTGATCTGGATGGTCCCAAGGTCCAGAGTTGTCCCTGGGAAAGCTGTCCTCTTCTTCTTTCTCCGGCTGGAAGTAAACAGCTGGCAACCGACTGCCGTACGCAGACGTCCTGGGGAGCTCCCCGGTTTCATTTGGGACGCACGTGGGTGTCTCACAGAGAGCCCAAGTTCCTAATTGGGGGCACACCAGCATGGAATGTAAGGCTGTTTACAACTGCGTACCCTGAGGCCGTTGGAAGGCCGTACAGACGAGAGCTTTCGAGCGAACAGGGCAGCGCTTCGCCATCATCGTTGCCCGTTCACGGAGCTTAATCAAACGAATGCCTTTACTTCCTGTGGCTCAAACGCAACAGAGGAGTTGGAAGGCATACAGTGCCCTTTGACAGTTGTTACGACGAACGTGAGTGCACAGTGTCTCGTGAAAGAAATCCCTAGCACTGTTGAAGCATCCCGTTAACGCATGCTTCTTCGCTCCTATGGCACTCCGAGGTGTTACTGACGGGGGAAATCTGGACTTTTACTTGAGGCCGGGGGGGCTCACAATTCCTTTGTCGGCGAGCTCCAGAGTGCTCTTGCTGAAGCTCCCAGCAAGGACCTGAGAGCAGCAGGCCTCACACGAGTACACTCAGACGGCTTCCGTCACGAGTAAACTCAGACCTCTTATGTGAGGCCTTCCGGCAGCAAAGAGAAGGTGGCGCGAGGAGTGTGCTTCAGGCAGCTTAGGGACCCGCAACTTGTCTCGTCTACCACGGAGGGGAATAAGGTTGCCCAGGTCGCCCAGTTTCAAAGCTGAGCTCGCGTACTTATCCTCAGTGGTTTCCGATTACCTCAAGGAAACACACGGGAGGAACGGGGCCCTTCCATGGAGGCCCTTTTGGGCACAGGGACCCTCTGCGTGGGATCTACTGGTAAGTATGGCAGTACCTTAGGTAGGCCTCAGGGACCAAGGCTGTCGTCTGGCTCATGCCTTAGCTGTGTTAAGTGTGGAAAACGTGCTGGTCCTCAGGCTGGGCCCACAGCCTAGCTTTCGCTTCTGTGAGAGTGCTGTCCGAGTCTCCTCCTGGAGCCAGTCGTCAGCACGGTGCCTTTTGGCACTGCAGTTCCTCTTTCAGTCAGGGAGGCCGTGCGACTGGCAAAGGGAGTCTGTGCAGCACTGCCTTCGCGAGGCTCTTTGACGACTGGGGCACTCAACCCAGGCAAGCCAGAGAGCAGTACGTTGCCCTTGCTATGAATGTGAAGAGCTTTCTCCAGGGCCCTGTTGAGGCTAAGGTTCCTCAGAAGCCAGGAGCCGCCGTTCCGGCACGGAGAGAAGTCATCCTGCGAACTTGGCGACGAGCTCCTATCCTGTGTGCCCCCAGGAGCGTCGCAGAGTGAAGGCGCTCCGTGGTGGAGTATGGCCTCATGGAAACCACTGCACACCCAACTCCCCCGACGTGAAACACTGGAACTTACCTTGAGGCCTGAGGTCACCTTTCGTTCGGCCGGAGCTGAACATGTGGTGCCGTGGGAGGAGTTCCTAGAAAGGGATCGCCAGCACGGTTTTCGTTTTGAGAGAACACGCAGCCTCGGCCCACAACGACAATCCTGCCGTGCAGAGACGTCGGGCCGCTAGTGCTGTTCAGGCAGCTTTGAAGCCAAGCGCAAGGCGCCTCCAAACGGGGAGAAAGCGTACTCTCCCCTCCGCGTCCCACGTTCAAGCTGAATGACGCAGCGTGTTTCTCGGAAGGCTCTGCCGAGCTATCTAGTACGAGGGAGAGAGTGCCTGCCTCTGCTGAGAAAGGTTTTGACGTGGGGATTGCTGGCCATGAGGAAGAGCGTTCCCCAGGCCGTGCAAAGTTTAGGCTTTGGTGACTCTGGATGGTCCCAAGGGTCCAGAGTTGTCCCTGGGAAAGCTGTCCTCTTCTTCTTTCTCCGGCTGGAAGTAAACAGCTGGCAACCGACTGCCGTACGCAGACGTCCTGGGGGAGCTCCCCGGTTTCATTTGGGACGCACGTGGGTGTCTCACAGAAGAGCCCAAGTTCCTAATTGGGGGCACACCAGCATGGAATGTAAGGCTGTTTACAACTGCGTACCCTGAGGCCGTTGGAAGGCCGTACAGACGAGAGCTTTCGAGCGAACAGGGCAGCGCTTCGCCATCATCGTTGCCCGTTCACGGAGCTTAATCAAACGAATGCCTTTACTTCCTGTGGCTCAAACGCAACAGAGGAGTTGGAAGGCATACAGTGCCCTTTGACAGTTGTTACGACGAACGTGAGTGCACAGTGTCTCGTGAAAGAAATCCCTAGCACTGTTGAAGCATCCCGTTAACGCATGCTTCTTCGCTCCTATGGCACTCCGAGGTGTTACTGACGGGGGAAATCTGGACTTTTACTTGAGGCCGGGGGGGCTCACAATTCCTTTGTCGGCGAGCTCCAGAGTGCTCTTGCTGAAGCTCCCAGCAAGGACCTGAGAGCAGCAGGCCTCACACGAGTACACTCAGACGGCTTCCGTCACGAGTAAACTCAGACCTCTTATGTGAGGCCTTCCGGCAGCAAAGAGAAGGTGGGCGCGAGGAGTGTGCTTCAGGCAGCTTAGGACCCGCAACTGTCTCGTCTACCACGGAGGGGAATAAGGTTTGCCCAGGGTCGCCCAGTTTCAAAGCTGAGCTCGCGTACTTATCCTCAGTGGTTTCCGATTACCTCAAGGAAACACACGGGAGGAACGGGGCCCTTCCATGGAGGCCCTTTTGGGCACAGGGACCTCTGCGTGGGATCTACTGGGTAAGTATGGCAGTACCTTAGGTAGGCCTCAGGGACCAAGGCTGTCGTCTGGCTCATGCCTTAGCTGTGTTAAGTGTGGAAAACGTGCTGGTCCTCAGGCTGGGCCCACAGCCTAGCTTTCGCTTCTGTGAGAGTGCTGTCCCGAGTCTCCTCCTGGAGCCAGTCGTCAGCACGGTGCCTTTTGGCACTGCAGTTCTCTTTCAGTCAGGGAGGCCGTGCGACTGGCAAAGGGAGTCTGTGCAGCACTGCCTTCGCGAGGCTCTTTGACGACTGGGGCACTCAACCCAGGCAAGCCAGAGAGCAGTACGTTGCCCTTGCTATGAATGTGAAGAGCTTTCTCCAGGGCCCTGTTGAGGCTAAGGTTCCTCAGAAGCCAGGAGCCGCCGTTCCGGCACGGAGAGAAGTCATCCTGCGAACTTGGCGAACGAGCTCCTATCCTGTGTGCCCCCAGGAGCGTCGCAGAGTGAAGGCGCTCCGTGGTGGAGTATGGCCTCATGGAAACCACTGCACACCCAACTCCCCCGACGTGAAACACTGGAACTTACCTTGAGGCCTGAGGTCACCTTTCGTTCGGCCGGAGCTGAACATGTGGTGCCGTGGGAGGAGTTCCTAGAAAGGGATCGCCAGCACGGTTTTCGTTTTGAGAGAACACGCAGCCTCGGCCCACAACGACAATCCTGCCGTGCAGAGACGTCGGGCCGCTAGTGCTGTTCAGGCAGCTTTGAAGCCAAGCGCAAGGCGCCTCCAAACGGGGAGAAAGCGTACTCTCCCCTCCGCGTCCCACGTTCAAGCTGAATGACGCAGCGTGTTTCTCGGAAGGCTCTGCCGAGCTATCTAGTACGAGGGAGAGAGTGCCTGCCTCTGCTGAGAAAGGTTTTGACGTGGGGATTGCTGGCCATGAGGAAGAGCGTTCCCCAGGCCGTGCAAAGTTTAGGCTTTGGTGACTCTGGATGGTCCCAAGGGTCCAGAGTTGTCCCTGGGAAAGCTGTCCTCTTCTTCTTTCTCCGGCTGGAAGTAAACAGCTGGCAACCGACTGCCGTACGCAGACGTCCTGGGGGAGCTCCCCGGTTTCATTTGGGACGCACGTGGGTGTCTCACAGAAGAGCCCAAGTTCCTAATTGGGGGCACACCAGCATGGAATGTAAGGCTGTTTACAACTGCGTACCCTGAGGCCGTTGGAAGGCCGTACAGACGAGAGCTTTCGAGCGAACAGGGCAGCGCTTCGCCATCATCGTTGCCCGTTCACGGAGCTTAATCAAACGAATGCCTTTACTTCCTGTGGCTCAAACGCAACAGAGGAGTTGGAAGGCATACAGTGCCCTTTGACAGTTGTTACGACGAACGTGAGTGCACAGTGTCTCGTGAAAGAAATCCCTAGCACTGTTGAAGCATCCCGTTAACGCATGCTTCTTCGCTCCTATGGCACTCCGAGGTGTTACTGACGGGGGAAATCTGGACTTTTACTTGAGGCCGGGGGGGCTCACAATTCCTTTGTCGGCGAGCTCCAGAGTGCTCTTGCTGAAGCTCCCAGCAAGGACCTGAGAGCAGCAGGCCTCACACGAGTACACTCAGACGGCTTCCGTCACGAGTAAACTCAGACGTCTTATGTGAGGCCTTCCGGCAGCAAAGAGAAGGTGGGCGCGAGGAGTGTGCTTCAGGCAGCTTAGGACCCGCAACTGTCTCGTCTACCA
>NW_027136259.1:0-48376 GCF_039906515.1 Pseudorca crassidens | reverse complement strand
AACCAATTTATGGCCCTAAGATGTACCTTCCCACCCAGCCCCATCCTTACCAGTATCAAATATCATTGTAAATGGAAAAGTCAACAACACATAATCAACAAGCTAAGTTACAAGCCAGTGAAGTCTCGGAGGTTTGATAGAGAAAATTCAGATTTATCATTATATGTAAAAATAAGATGATATGAAGAACTCAATCTAAAAAATATTACCTGGAGATCTATAATCTCTACAATAGTGCTATAAAAAGTAAAGAGCTAGAAATCTATTTAGATGGTTTTCCTTATAAGAAAGCACTTTCTGTATAACTTTTAATGTACTATTGATGAGAACAATTCAACAAAATTCAAATAAATATCTGCAGATGTCCTACGAGAAGAAAAGAACAGAGTTAGATGTGACAGGGGATAACTGGACTTCAGGATGAGTAAGACCCTATACTTGACCTCAATAAATTAACATGAAATACAGTGGATGAGTCACGTACAGAATGTCAGAATTCTAAAAGGCCAAGCTAAGTACCAAAAGGAACATGTGCGGACTCTTAAGAAGGAAATAAAATATTGGTTAGTTGATTACGAAAAGGCAGAAGGGAGGAGGTTCCCTTTGGCTGCTCTTTGAAGAGATCACTTCCTTTCCCCCCTAGTCCTGAGGCTAGGGTGGCATGGGCAATAGAGGAATGTGGGGACTGAGAATCACTTCTACTCTCACCAGAGTGGCTGGAAGCAGATTTTCTTACCAGGATGTAGTAGTATGCTAATATTTAAGGGTTCTTGAGGTCAGAGAGAAGGGTTTGAATACTCCGGCTCCATC
This sequence comes from Pseudorca crassidens, assembly GCF_039906515.1. Classification (NCBI taxonomy): domain Eukaryota; kingdom Metazoa; phylum Chordata; class Mammalia; order Artiodactyla; family Delphinidae; genus Pseudorca; species Pseudorca crassidens. The sequence goes on along the minus strand of NW_027136259.1, from coordinate 47,566 downwards.
TCTTGCTGTGGGTCAAGTTTCTTACCTTTCCAGCACCTCGGCGTCTTTATCTGAAAGTTGGGGATGATGATAATGTCTCCCACCTGAGTGTGAGAACTATATGCTATAGTGCATACGCAGGGCTAAATTTGGTGCCTGGCAAACAGAAAGTGCTCAGTACGGCAGGCGAGTGTAGTGACAATAAAGGCAAAGATGACGGGGGTAGTGCCGGTGTTGCTTCTGCCCCCAGAACAGGCTCTGACTGGGAGAGAGTTAAAGCACCTTTGGGTTCATGGGGGTTTATATATAAGCAACGGTTGATCAATGTGAGCTGGTTGTCCAAATGATTATGTGCAATCTAAGAAAAAAATGGGCCTCGGATCTGCTCAGCTACTTAATAATATTAGCAGTGGTAGTAGTCAAAGAAGCTAAATTTTATTAAGTGTTTATATGCCAAACAACGTGCTGAACATTTTAAAAGGATTTACTCACTTATTACAACGAGGCTATACGCTAGGTCCTGATAATGTTATTCGTCTCTTTCAGATGTTGACTGAGCCTCAGACGGGTTACAAAAGCATCTAAGATCCCGTTGTCAGTACATGACGGAAATGAGTTCAAATCCAGCCTGTCTGACTTGTTCTTAATCACTAAGGTATGAAATTAAGCATGTTGCCCTTTGCCTGATTCTCCTTCTGAGGCCTGAATATTTCACTTAGCTCTCTGAGTGCAGAAGAGAGAAAATTCTCTCTCCTTGACCCAACTTGGCATCAATATCCAACTCCCCTTCTCAAAATGGGTTGCTTCAACGAGCAGCAATGAACGCCGGGTCGTGGACCAGTCACCTTGATGACTAAGAGTCAGACACTAGGGAAAGAAAATGCTCTGTGACAAACCTACCCTTGTACAGAAACAAGACAGAAATGGGGAGACAGGGCAGAAGATAATGGAATAAGGCATAGGAAAAATAGCACCTGGCATCGTGATAGTAATAATAATAATAGTAGTAGTAATAGTAATAATAGTAGACTTTACTATGCTCTAGGCATTGTATTAAGTGCTTGGTGTAAGTGACTTCGTTTTAACATTGAAAACAAGTCTATGGGGATGAAATATTATTAACATCATTTTATAGGCAGGAGTATTGAGGTTCAGGTAATCAGGTAAATTGCCCAAGCTCATATGGTTAGCAAGTGGAAAGCAGAGATTTGAACCAGCACCTACACTCCTAACCATTATGCTATAACCATTATGCTGAAGACATAAGAATTCCAATGGTCTTTCCCCATAACCCACTCCTGCACTCCAGACTTAAATAGTCCAAGATCAAGAGAGAGCAAGCTTGGAGTTGCCACTCTTCAGTGAGTGTCAATCATTTCAAAACAGTGTATTTGCTAACAAGATGCAGTTCCTGTGATAATCTTCTCAACCAGGTATCAAGAAACAGGAAGCAAAGATTCAAGTAACAGTATGTTCCTACTTACGAGGAAGGTGGGACAGCATAGTTGACACTGGGCTTAACTGTTCTGGAAAACGTGGTCCCAGTAGGCATACACGCTGGTACATTTTCCCCACCTACCAAATACAAAAGAAGTATTTCATTTCCATGTTGCTCTTCAAAGTTCCACCTCATTCGTGCCTGTCATTCATCCTCTGGCCTCTTCCTGTCTCCATTTCTGTACAGAAAGGTGCTGAGTCTCTGCTCTCAGATACGAAAAGGGTGTGTTAGGAGAGGGAGCCATGGTACCTCAATGTCTTTTTTTTTTTTCATCTTAATTCTATTATGCCAACTCCACTGAACTTAATTAGAGTGAATACCGAATTACACAATTACCCTCTGTTCTATTCTTCAGATGTTATATTTTGATAAAATTTACGACATGCTGCTCTCCCCTTGAACACCAGATGAACACTAGAAATGGATGTGTGTTGACATAAAATCTGTTATAATTACAATTAAAGTATAGCTTACATAATGATAGTGTTAACATAAAATTATAGATGTGTAGAGACAACGTGGTCATGCATTTTTTAGTATAAGTACATGCTTAGACCAATATCTATCTGTTAGCGGAATGAAGATGGAAGAGAATTTTGGTTAAGCCACAAAGGCTGTTTAAGGACTTGCAGATAGCTAAGGGGAACTCAAAGACCAGTAAGGTAATATTTCCCCTGCCATGTTTTCGATTGCAAAGTGAAGGGAAGATGTGAAAGTAAGTACCCCTATGGAAATTACAAGACAAGTACATTTTTTTCCTTGAATACCTGGGCAAATGCTTAAATTCTAATGTATATCAGTGATGCAAATTTTCAACTGAGTTTGATAAATCATAAAATAATAATTATACATATATGTATATAAAACTGCATGGAACTAGACAGTTCAGAATTACTTCTAATTAAAGAGGTACCCTATGACAACTAACTTAAACCTTACAAAATAAGGTTCCAAGTACCCTATCAGAGTGAAAAGTAGGAGACTGAAAGGTTTATTGTAAATGTTTGTAGTCATGGTGTCTTAACTAAAACTACTGTGTCACAAATACTATTAAAATAATTGTGACATTTTCTTCACTTTTACTGCAAACAACAAAACAAACTATAGGTATTTTTTCATTTCAGGTAATTATTTTAGCTAACAGTTATTAAATGTTTTGAGAAGACAGAGTGCTAATTGCATTACTTCATTTTATCTTTAAAATAGCGCTTCCATGTAATTATTCTTAATATCTCCATTGTATTAAAGTGTATCTCTAGTTTAGACCTTTCTTCAGAACTGCAGACTTGTGTATCCAACTGTGTACTCAGCATCTCTACTTGGACGTCACGAAAACAACTCAAATCTTATACCTCCAAAACTGGTCTTTAATGCCCCAAACATGCTCTACCCCAAACTTTTTCCATCTTAGGTGACAGTAACCACACCTTTCCAGTTCCCCAGGCCCTAAATCTCGAATTCACCCTTGACCCCCTCTTCCTTTCCATTCTTGCATTCAATCTACCACGAAATGCTGTCACAACCTTCGCAATGTGCCACTTCTGAGAATTACCAGCCGCTAGCAGCCTGGTGCAGGCCACCAACATAGACCTCGAGGATCCTGTAGTCGCCTCCCGAGATTCTCCCTGACTCCACTCTCTCCCCACATCCTCAAGGCCACAGATAGAGTTATGCTTTTCAAACAAGAGACAGTTCATGCCACACCTCGGCTAAAATCCTGCCCCTGGCTGCCTACATTTAGAGTAAAAGACACAATGCATGTGATGGCCTCCCAGGACTTACCCAATCCATCCCATCACATATCCGACCTCCAGCCGTCCTGCTGTCTCTTCCTCCCCACTGACTAAGTCAGCCAGGGTGGCCTCCTTGATATTCCTCCAAGCTGCCCGGCATATTTCTGCCTTAGAGTTTTGGGACTGGTTATTCTTGCTCCCAGGGAGTGGTCTCCCCATCATACATTCTGACAACTCCCTCACTTCAAGTCTTTGCTCAAATGTCAACTTATAAAATCCACCCTGACTACCCTATTTAAAATCAGAACCTACCTGTACACTCCTCCAGCACTCCCAACCCAAGTCTCTTCAGTGAGCTTCACATCCTTTTCCTTATCCCGTAGCGCCCATCAACTTGTGACAAAGCACAGAATTTATTTATAACATCCGTTTCCACACGAGAGTGTAAGGAGGGAGAAAGCACACAAGAAGGAGCACGCAGGCAAAGGCTCTTGTCTAATTTATTCATTGATACGTCCAAGCATAGAGAACAGGAAGATCCTTGATAAATAGTCCTGAAAAAGATACAGATGAGGAAACTAGTAGTAAAGCTCAGAAAGTTTAAGTAACTTCCTCAAGGTTCTAGAGCTAGAAGAGGGTCACAGTAGAATTCACACTTGGGGATGTCTAACTTCAAATCTCTTAGCCTCTCTGCTATCGTTTTTTTCTTCTTTGCGGTACGCGGGCCTCTCACTGTTGCAGCCTCTCCCGTTGCGGCGCACAGGCTCCGGACGCACAGGCTCAGCAGCCATGGCTCACAGGCCCAGCCGCTCCGCAGCATGTGGGATCTTCCCGGATCGGGTCACGAACTCTCAACCACTGCGCCACCAGGGAAGCCCCTCTCTGCTATCTTAAGTCCATGCAATTCAGGATTTGTTTTAATCAGTGCCATGGAAATTCTCACTCCACTGAATAGGATCGCTGAAGTGTTCTCTGTCTAGATTTATATACATATTTTCCATTTAAACAAAGGAAACAGAAGAGGGGAATTCATCATGGGTTATTGCGGTAGTTTTACAGCAATTTAAGCAATAATGACATTTAAGTAACAGTGATATTTAATGATAGCATAATAATAATAAAATAATAGCTCTTAAATGTATTGAAGATGAATTGCATGCTGAACTCGGTGCTAAAATATTTCCATGTATATTTTGTGCAAAATCCTTATGAATATTCTATCAGATGAGCTTTATGTGTAACTCCACCAGGCATACTTCTCTTATTCCGCTTTCAAAGATAAGGAAATTGATGAGAAGTGTGGTAACCGTTTGATCAAGATGAGACTGGTAATAAGTTGTGAGTATGAATTTAAATTCAGGTCTAACTCCAGAATTTGATTCTCAATCCATACATGAAAATTCTGATAATTCCTTTGATAAGGGTATGGTCTATGTTCTCTCCTGGAAAACATCCCCCATTATGTCTGCCTGTGCTCATACCTTCAGAACACAGTCAAGTTTGAAACATGATAAAAATGTTTAAATAGTGTGCTTTAATAAATGGAAATATCTTCATCTAAACAATAACACAGAAAGGCAGGCTGAGCCCTTTGAAGTGGCTTCGTTGCTATCTTCCATCCAGAACAAGAGAAGGAATCAACAGCTGCAGAGTAAAGAAAGCATGAAACCCAGAGATGGAGGATTCTGTAAACGACCAATTACAAGACTATTCAGCCACACTTTCATAGCAAGAGGCAAAATATTCCATTAAACTGAAAATTCTTCTACCCCTCACTCCAAGGCCCACACAAACATTAATGTTGCATTTATTAGGATGTATTTCCTGTGCTCTATCAACTTGACTGTCAGCAACTGTATTAATACAGTCCTTTCGCTTTGCACATATATCTGAATGATGGATTCCATGACTGGAGTTTTGTAGAAAGAGTGGAGTGAATGAAGTAAAGTTTGGGACGAGCCATCATAATCCATAATGATGGGCACTGAATCAGGACAAGAAGAAACCTCTCTTCTCATTTATTTGAATGAAAATTCTACTATATGTTTATTGCCTCTGTACAGGGCCATCTGTTGAATAGTGGAAAACAAGCATCTTTCATTTGGAGGTAGGATTTGTGTGCTCAAGTTTCTATGGGCCTGCAGAATTAATCTTGTTTTAGAAATGAAATAAAATGTAATTTCTTACTGTAAGTAGATGTGGTTAAGCAACTGGCAACTTTGATGTCTTTAAATCACTGCAGTTTCGGGGTAGGCAAATCTATAATTATTTCAAGCACTTCTTTATTGGTGCAACAATTGAGCAGTGTACATAGTGGTCAACAACCTGGGCATTGTCAGACGACTCTAAGTTTGAATCTAGACTTTGCCACTCACCAGCTATGTGACTTTCAGCTATGAGAAGCACTTTCTTCAGCTTTACAGTGTGGATTATTACATGCCCTTTGCAGAACTACTGTAAGAACTAAATGTATATGGGCACAGTGGCTCATAGTAAGGGCTCAAATTAGTACTGTGGTCACTACTAGTAGTATTGAAAAGAAATTAGAACTTCTATTCTCATAAAGTGGGATATGTGTCCCTTTATCATTGTAATTTCATACCATTTTACTTTTGACCTTATAATTTAATAGCTTGATCCAAGAAACATTTAGCAGTAAATATAATTGAAAGAAGATTACCTGTCAAACATGCAATACTGTAGCATCAAGTGTGCTGGCACAATACTCTTCTCCGATAATCAACCTGTAAAAATATGTTATTGTCTTCTTTTTAATTAAGCACATTGAACATACATATTTACTGTGCCAATTGGCGAAAGGTCCATTAATTAATCAGTCTAACTAGATGTTGCATAAACGTCTTCTAAACATAATCGTATATGTATTTTATTTGTTGGGAAAATGTGTTTGAGATTGTTCTTTTCTGCCTATTTAAAGTAAAAGAGGGTGAGAAGTAGAGTTAGGCTTAATGTACTTTGTACTCCATTATGCCATGAAAATGCTTCTGTGCCCTGGAGACAACAACAAAAGATTTGCTTTAATAACAAGAATCAAGTATGTTCTAAAGCTTCCAGGTAGGAGGCGTATAGGTTGCAGTTTATATCAGAAGTCTTTGCTCTCTCTCTCAACTGCGTCTAGATGGGAAAGATGTGGTCACAAATGCTTCAACGTGATATAGTAAATGTTGGAAAAGAGGGGGGTAGGAGGCAGAGTTTTGAATATCTCAAACCTGAGCTAGAAGGATTTTATTTAAAGAAAATAGCGGATATTATTTTTCACTTAAGGAATGCCACTCAGCAAACCTGACATTAATGTAGGAAATTAGCTCTTTTAGCTATGATGCTTTCAAATGCACATGGCTGAAAACAAATTCAAAATAGTCAAAGGAAATTTAAAAACAAAAACCAAACAACAACAACCACCTCAACAAACAAGTACTAGAAATTCAGGGATGCAGCCATATTCAGATACAGTTGGATCTGGAAGTTCCAGAGTATCAGCAGGGTTCCAGCTCTCTCTCCATCGCTCAGCCCTGCTTACCTCTGCAAGACTTTATTTTACAGAAAGTCTCTTCTTGTGCTGGATGGTAACTGGGAGTCCCAGAGTCGTATCTCCCCAGCTTAGAAATTCCAGAGAGAAAAGACAATTCTTCCATTTTTCTCTGAGAGAAAAGTCCTGGGGAGGAATCTGATAGACTTAGCCGAGGTCAGATGCCTACCCATGAGCCAATCACCTGCTTTACTGGAGTTCAGTCCCTGGAGACTCATCCCGGGGGGGGGGGGGGGGGGGGGCGGGGGGCCGTGAGGAGGCAGGATGGCATTATCTGGCAGTTCTCCAAGAAAAGCCTGCTGTTTTTGTAAGATGAAAGGGGAGAGGACATGGATAATGAAACCTGTATCTGCTTCTGTAAAATCCACAGAATCTTACTCCCTGCCCTGTGTCGATGACCATGCAGTAAGCTGACCCAGGAGGTCATTTTTCCCACAACAGTCTTCATATATATGACTAAGGAACACACTGGTAAAAGAATATGGGAGAAAGTCTGAGTATGACAAGTCAGCTAGACTGATATTAACTAAAAAAGCTGTGTGAAAATATCCTTAAAAAGTTGCCCCCAACTCACTCAAAGTCCAAAGTTGGAGCTGGAAATACAATGTCATGGAGTTTGGATAAGAACAGGTTTTCTCCAAGCTGAACTATGACACAGAGATTAGAGACTTCTAGAAACTATACTTTTTCAAAGAAAAAACATCACATGAGAAAAATGAGGCCTAGAAAAATTAAACGACTTAAGGTAACATAGCTAATTAATGGCAGGACTGAGACTAGAATATACTTTGTGTAATTGGCTATGGTCTTTTTTGTTTGTTTTTGTTATCACTTCAAAACGAGACAAACTTAAAGAAAGGAAACACAACCAAGGCTCAGTGGTTGGAAAAGAGATGGATGTGAACGCCCACTTGTTTCTTACGTATAAAGTTACCCCTCGCAGTGTTTTGGAGGAGAAAACGCTGGCTCTTCCCAACGCTGGTTACATACACAAAGATTCCAAAGACAAGACAAGTGCTTTGCAAACAAAGTAACTAGAACCAGCTCAGGCTTCCCCGCGCCGGGTCCTACGTTCCACGGTCAGAACCACCAACTGTATCCCCCCGGGGAACAAAGTGATTCAGAAAAGCTAGCGTCTTCAGAGAAGGGAGAAAACTTAGCCGGGAAGAGAGTCAGGAGGAAACTTGCTCAGCTTCTTGCTGGGGTCTGAAACGATCCCAACAGAGTCCTTAAACCCCTCAGGTTTCCCCAATCAAGCACCCTCGCCTCCAACCTGGGCCACCCCAGATCTGACTATCAGAGGAAAGAAGTCTGCGGACGCACGGAGAGCTGACCACCCCACGAGAAGGACCTACGCGCGGCCGCGTCCACTCACCCGCCGCTCCCCGGGAGACTGGAGACCAGCCCGGGGTCCAAGTCCTGGGCGTGGCAGACTCGTCGCTCTCCGGGCCCAGCTCCAGCTCACCTCGGCGCGGCCCGCCTGGGCGCCGCCATCTTGACCAGAAAGGGGGCCTCGCGCCGGAGCCCCCTGAGCGGGCGCCCTGAGCGGAGCCGGAGCGCCGGGGAGCCCCAGGTCGGCGCCCTACGTCCGCCGCGCGCTCGCGCCCCGTCCACGAGCGACGAGAGTCCCGCACGCAGCGCCCTACCCAGGCTTCCGCGGAACCGACGCCCCGCGCAGCCCGCACCACGGCTCAGGCAGCGCCGAGGGCGGCCCGGGCGGAAGAGCGGGCGCGGGGCACGCGCTCGGTAACCTGGCAACGCGGAGCAACCCGGCGTCTCCGGCGAACCCCAGCCCTCCACCAGGAGGAAGCACGGACCCCCGCACCCGCCGCCCAGCCCGCGCCGCCCCTCGGTCGTTCCGCCCGCCGCTGCCCGCTGGCTATGGTCTTTTAAATCCATGATACAACGTCTATATGTAACAAATCTGTTAAACCCTAAATGTTTATGATATTCAAGTAATCCATTATCTGAATTATTCTTGAAGATAAAACATCCAAAGACTTCTTAATTGTATGGGTATACATACATAAAATACACGTGGAGGTAACTTCAAATATAGTATGTGCCTGTCTCTAATTCCTTCCCTCTCCGCTCTTTTAAAAAATGCCCCTTTAAAAATTGCCCACTCACCATCTGTTAGGTAAATTTGCTGAAACACAGTAAATGTGGAGACAGAAATTGTTATAGAGACTATTCCAAATGGCACCGACACCTGTATTTATGAAATTTTTAAAAGGGTAAGTTAGAGTTGATTTTTTTTTTAAATCCCACTATAGTAACACCACATCATCCTAGGTGCCCGGTTCTATCCAATTACATAAGATGGAGAAAGAGAGAGAGAGAAACAGAGAGAGAGAGGAGAAAGAGAAAGAAGAAAGGAAGAAAACCAAGTACTTATGTATAAAGTGTTGCTCCCAAAGTTTGAGATTATACTCAAGCATCAATGAACAGAAGGAAAACACTTACAAATTTACAAATGTATTTCATTTATGGTATGAGGGACACAGGTTGAGATTTGCAACACGCTCCCACAAGGGTCAAATTGACCACTTTTTTCTATCTAGTTGCTCTTGAGAGAACAAAACAATTGAAACAGATGCCATTCAATTCCAAGTCTATAGCTTAGACCATGTCGCTGCACATGAAATATTGTTCATTCAGAGTCAGCACATAGCAAGAGTAATTTATACTCTCAGAGTGTTTGCTCTCAAGCCAATAGCAGAGAAGCCTTGACTAAAAACGTTCCCATTAATTTCCATTGTAATATATCTTACTTATAGCCCATGAAACAGTGGTCAGGAGAGATTTATTCTTTGGACACCATATTATATAATCTCTCCACTTTAAGCCATCCCCCACTCGGCGATTATTTTTTAAATATGTTACTCGTAGTCAATATTAATTTACATTTAATCTTTCTTAGCATTAGGAGAGTATTATTTTGTACAGGCTCAGAAACAAATCTCCCGAAATTCCTCCCTGATGCTCCCTTCAGGCTGAAAATGCATTGCAGGGTGGCTGCAGTGACTTAATTCTAGTTGGCAGAGCCCTGGCCACACACTAATTTCATTAGCCTCAAACTCCTGGATTTGAAAGATCCACTGAATATGATTCCTGTCCTCTGACATGTCACTTACTAACCAATTCAGCGTGCATACAGAGGAGAGAAAGGACTCAGCTCTGGCCCACCGGCAGGCAGATGAGAATGCCCAGTCAGAGACACTGTTTACATCTGAGTGGTCATTCTTGCCCGGGTCCTCATTTTCAGGAAGGAAGTTCAATCCAGGCTTTGCTGGCAGCTGCAGCATTTGTTACATCCATTACTATCTCCTTGTTCCTTCTTGCCCCCCAGTGCTTAGCATCCCCCATTTCAGTCACTAAGTCTTCCTTCCCCCAGCCTAGAAGCTTACCTCACCATAAATTTTTATCTCAAATGATAGGTTTGGCACATTCCCCACAGCAACCCACAGGGACTGGGGAAAAGAAAATTCAGATCTCTGGAGAGCTAAGAATTCAACCATTTAGAGGAGTTTCTTTTATACAGGACAGTCTTCATTGAGCTGAACCCTGCAATCCCAGAGAAGATTCACCTACCCGTTCTTTTCTTCTTTCCCTAAAGTGACTGTGTCTTTGAACAATGGGTCTGTGTTCCCCTATTCTCTCTATTCATTTTGCAGGTTTACAGAGGCTGGGAAACTGGGGACTGGACTTACATGCCAGGAGCTTCTAAGATCACACGCAAAAATAAGGCTACGGGAAGAGATTGTTGGAATCTATCTCTGTATATTTGAACATGGGCAGTGGTTAACCAGGATGCTCACACCAAGCTTATATCCAGCTTGCAGCACAAGCTACAAGTTGGTGCATCCCTCCTACTACCAGCCTCTTCTCAATAAATGCAGGTGAAAACTGGGGGCTCTTTTCCCTCAGCTGTTCAATCCAACATGAATAGCTGCAATTTGCAAATTAGAGGAAAATGACAGTGTTTTCTCTGAATGGTTTTGGTCCCAACCCACACTGCTAATGTTGGCATTCAGTTCCTTTCCTTCCCAGTGCAGGGAACGGGGGAACTAAGCGTAAGGCAAGCGTTCTCTTTTCTTGCAAGTGCCTCAGATCCACACACCAGAGAAGGAATCAGCTCCCCCTGGAATCTTTTTCAGCAAACACATTCCTTCAGCCTAGTCGGCAAGCTCTCTCTTGACTAAGATTTCACTCTTTTTTCAACAGGCAGGCCCCTCTGCAGTACTGCCCAAGCTCCAAGTGAAGGCACCAAAATAATTTTAAAAATGTCAAACAGCAAATGTGTCTTCAACCCCCAGAGCTCCAGTAAAAATACTGTGAGTTGCCCCTGTGGTTCTCAGGCGACCTCTGGCCTCATCCTCCCTGCAGCGCTGCCTCCTCAGGTTCTCTAGTTTAAGCTCAGAGGTAAAGGAAGTGCTTCTGGGTTTTGCTTACAACAACCCAGGCTCTTCCTGAAAGCATTACCTCAAAGTGAAGGCTGCCCAGAAGCACTTTTGGCCTTGCAAACATCTAGAGATCTCCATGGTGGCATACTCAAGAGGTGCTAGAGATGCTCAGAGGCTCAGAGGGGCCATACCAGGCTGCAGCTTTAGACAGGCACCCCTCCTTCTGGCACAAACACAAACTTCATACTCCTGGGTGCTGATGTAGTGACAGCTTGAATCACAAGGAGTCCCCTCCAGAAACCCAACATGCTTCAGGAAAGGCACTTGAGAGGGAGCCAACTTTTTAGCTACGGGGAGCATAAGGGTCAGCCAGAACATCTGGAGAAGGGACTAACTGAGCTTGGGTCCTACCAGGCAGGGAGAGAGCTGTGCATTAGGAAAGGATCACTTCAAGACAGAGATGAACAAAAAACTTGGATACAGGGGTAGAGAAGGAAAAGAGAGGCAGAAATTGAAAAGGAGAACATAAAAACAGAGAGACAAAAAAAAAAAAAAAACAGCAGGGAGAAAGAGACACAAGGAGAGAGACACACAGGAAGAAAGACAGAGAAACAAGAGAACCCATAGTCACGCAGACCCTGAAACTCAATTTCTTCATCCAGAAGCCATCCATCTATACCCAGGGCGGCACAGGAGCTGTGGGGCCGAGGCTGCGGGAGCAGGCGGTGAGAGAGCACTGCAGCACCGCCCACGGCTCAGCTGGCCCGATCCGCCGTCCTCGCATCTTCCGCCGTTGCCCGCCTGCACCCGGAGCTAGAGGACCGCCCGGCCTTGCTCGGCGCACCCTACTGCCTCCCTCCAGGCGCCTTCTTGTCTGGCTCTGAGAATCGTCCTCAAAACCCAGGACTGGGGTTGGGGGCTGCGTTAGGGAGGTCGTGGGAAAGGATGGGCACAGGGTGGGTGCAGAGAAAGCGATTGTGTTTCGCAGTTAGCATGAGCTCACCTCCGGGCTCTGAGCTGGCAGGAGTAGAAAGCTGATCGCCCGGCTCCTGCCAGTGGCCGGATCGCAAAGGCAGTTTAGACGGTGCAAACAACTGCCCAGAGCAAATCACCTGGGGGCACGTCTGCCGGTGGCTTCTCCCCGCTTGAGGACAGTCCCCACGCCTTCCGCCCCATGCCCTCGCAGAGACAGGTTACAGGTCGGGAAATCCAACCCGAGCGAAATGGGCAATTCACGTCCAAATGTAGGTGAAGACCTAGCCTTCGGTTTAAGAAGTGCCTCCCTAAGCGCTTCTCGAAATTTTCCAAGGCAGCTGCAGCTTGTCGGGCGGCTTGGGGCAGGGTAGCTGGGGGGTTGAGAAATGCCTAGTTTCTAGGCGTCTTCTCATCTTTCATATTCCTTGCGCCTAGGTGGCTCTCACAGGAGCCCGCCCGGCACTTTTACAAGCCTGTTTTGGAACCATATTTCACTCGAATGCAAACCCATTTAAATCATCGCCTTGTTTTTCGGAGACTGTTTCTTGTCAATGGGGCCATAAATCCAGAATGTCAAGCCGGATGGAGCGGAGCGCGGACAGGGGAGAGATGGAAGGGAAATGAATCAAGCAGGGAAAGTACCTCCTCGGGTGAGGTGGGAGGGATTCGGCAGGATCTCCAGGGTGGAAATGAGCGAAGGCTGACCAGACCCCGCACCCCTGGAGTCCAAGCCAGCCTTCAGGATAAAGAGCGCAGGGAGCTACGGCGCGCTCTGCCCCGGAGGGAGCGCCCCCCTACCTGGAAAAGCCTCAGGATGTTGGCTACCACGGTGGAGACCAAACTCCCCGAAGCCCCAATCACTCCAACTACTTTCTCGGGCTTGACGAAAACCGGAGGCTCGCCGTTGGTGCAGCGCACTGCGGAGGTGTCCTTCTGGATGAGCGCCTGGACGAAAGTGAGCGACTGTTCGAGCGCATAAGTGTCCCTGGAACAAGTGTCCAGGATCCGCGCTCCCAGCGTCACGTTGGGCAGCAGGTTGGGATCGCTGTTGATCTGGTCCAGGGCGTAGAGCATCGCTTCCAGCCTGTGGATCCCGTTCTCCCTCTTGATGTCGCCGCAGGGCACTCCGCTGGGACCCTTCGCGTGCACCGGGAACAGCCCCCCGAGGGTGACGTCCCCCTCGATCCGAATGGAGTGCGAGGCGTACATCTCCTGGCCGCGCGCCGCCGCCGCCAGCGCGCACAGAAGCACCTCCAGCACGCAGCAGGGAAACTTCATCAAAGTCAGGGCGCGGAGCAGCTTCCCCAGCTGGACCATGCTGCTCCCGCGGCTGCGGCGGCGGCGGCGGCACTGGAGGGGACGGTGGCGGGCCCGCCGGAGTCCTGGCCCCTTGGGGTGAGCTCCTCCGGTGAAGCCCAGGGTCTCCTGCGGGCGAGGGGGGTAGGGGCGCCCGGGGAAGGGCAGCCGGCGAGGATGGGGGGTCCCGCGGCGCCTGCCAGCTTGGGGCGCCGTGCGCTCTCGGGTTCCCTGGCCAGCGCGCCGCGCTCGAGCTCGCGCTCGGTGGCTTGCAGCTCGAGCTCTCCAACAGCCCAGCACTGGGGAGAGAGCGAGGATGGCTATCGCTTTAAATGCGCGTTCGGCTCCCTCTCCTCCTCCGCCCACTCCCTCCCACCCTCGCTCGCTCTCAGGCTCTCCCCACCCTTCCCAGCGCCCACCCTCCCCACGGTTTTGCAACATCACGCAGGGAGGGGCTGCGTGCTGAGGTAAGGGGGGAGGGAATGGGTGGGCGGCTGTGGGGCGGGGGGAGTACCTCCGATTGGGAGTTTCGAGATCCCCAGGGAATCTGGGGATTGCAGGTCGCAGGCGAAGGCTGAGCTCCTGCTTCGGTCTCACTGTAGAAGCCGCTCGCTCGCCCGCCTGCACCCACACGCACATTCTAGGCACAGGGTGGCATCAGCCCCGGACAGGGCGGTTCTAGCTGGGGCTGACTGCTTCCAACCCTGAGGTCCGGAGCCGGGGCTGTCAGCGCCGGGAGAATGCGAGGTAGTCGAAAGTGATGCCGCCAAGCATGCAGGGTAGTAGGGAGAGCCCAGTCTCTACTGCTAATTCGTCTGTGCCAGTTTTACCTAAGAAAAACACACAGGAGCCTGATTTATGATCTAAAGAACCTTTACGCAGAGACTTCTCCGGGGCCAGGCACTGGGCTAGCCTGTAGGGAAAGACGCCAACAAGAAATGCTGGGAATGGAAATGCATCTTTGGTCTTCAGGGGTTACTGTGGCCGGAGCCGGATGAAGTAACCCTGGTCTCCAGTAAATCTGTGGCGGATTCGCTCCTTTTCTTCCTTTCATCGCAAGAGATGGAACAACTGAGAACTCTGCAGAGCGCACTTTCTTCTCTGGCGCTGACAGGTGTAAGGCTCCCTCCTACCCATTTCCAGAGTTGCTTTTGGGCTGATGTCAGGTTTCCTCGGGCAGGAAATAGCAAGAAAGAGGTGACAGTAGGAGGAGCAGACAGAAATCTCCCTATTGATCCAGTGATCCAGTGATCCATTCTTTTTTTTTTTTCTGGCTGAAAATTTGGGGGGTTTGGGGAATGGAATCAGGATGCCAGAGCAGGTTGTAGTGCAGTTAGGAAGCTGTTTTTCAAAGGTGTCCCATCCTGCAGGTCCAGCCCAAACTTGGCCCAGTAAAGCAACAAGTGGCCCTAGTTCCTACACAAGGAAGGGCAATGTATCTGCCCTTGGTGCCCACGTGTACTGCTTATGGTGGTCTCTACTCTTGCTGAGCCTTTCTGTTGGAGTGCAGCGAAACTGTCTTATACAGAATTGAGGGCGCAGAGAAAACCAAAACAAGACTATACTTTCTGTTGTAATGTTAGTGTACTAAAGAAAAATGTCCTTGCACATAAATAAAACAACACACACACACACACACCTAAAAAGTCAGAAGTTGGGAAGTTGGTTGTGTCTTCCACCAACCACCTGTATGACCTTGGCACTTCTGTTCCTGTGCCTGAGTTTTACTTTGCCCATCTGTAAAATGATGAAATTGAATTGAATGTTTTACAGGTTAACTTTTAACTTTCAAATCCTCTGTTGAAATAGGCCATGCACCTTTGGCCATGGTGTTCTTTTTAGACCAATATCCTTTGTTGCTTTATGTGTAGGGCACCCATTTTTTGATACCCAAACAACACTTCAAACATTTCCTGGTACAGAGGATATTTTTTTTCTTGTTGACCACCCATTTACCGTCCTTCTAGGGAGAGTCCAGTCCATCATTTTCTTTTCAGACATGCCCCTCCTCCAGGTTTCAATACTTAAGGTTTGAGGAGGAAAAAAACCTTCTGGCTACAGTGTTCAAGGAAGGGAATAGAGGCTAACAAGAGTTATGCAGGGCTAATCCCTGGACTTCTGCTGGAGTAACGAGGGTGATGACATAGGGTTACCACTGTCCAATAGACAATCCGTGCCGGAGTTAAAAGAAAAAGGAGCCTCCTTCCTCTAAATGCTTTATGTATATCTTTTGGACAATGTTACACTATTTGATTTTGTAAAAACATACCATTTTACTGCCATCTTCAAGAAAAGTGATGTAAAAACTATGCGAAGGGCTTCCCTGGTGGTGCAGTGGTTGGGAGTCTGCCTGCTGATGCAGGGGACGCGGGTTCGTGCCCCGGTCTGGGAGGATCCCACGTGCCGCGGAGCGGCTGGCCCCGTGGGCCATGGCCGCTGGGCCTGCGCGTCCGGAGCCTGTGCTCCGCAGCGGGGGAGGCCGCAGCGGTGAGAGGCACGGGTACCGCAAAAAAACAAACAAACAAACAAACAAACAAACAAACAAAACACTATGCGAAGCTACCCCTGCATACAATGTGATCATCCATCACTCATAGATGTGATGCCCTGCTATATAAGTGCACACCTTGTGCAACCTTATGCTGTGATGCGCCCGCCCCTTCCAGGCAGCCCTGGAGCTGCGAGAGTATAAGCCTGCAGCTGTGCCAGAAGCTCCCACATAAACAGGGAAATATTTGAATCCCATAATGAGAGATACCAGAGAGGAGAAAAGGCAGAGAGAAGAAGGGGTGGGGAAGAGAGAAAGGGACCTGGTTAAAACATGTGAACTCCTGGATCCACATGTGCCTGAAAGATTGCCTCTGTTTTTTTTTTTTTTCAATTATATAGTATTTTATTTCTGTTGTTTGAAGTCAGAATATCCTCTTGTAACTCACCTATTCTGCTATTCAATACATTGGATCAAAAAGGCTGGAACAAGTGCAATAGATATCCTGTTAAGGCAGCATTAGCTAATTTGTGTTCCCAAGGATGCCTTTCTATTGCTTTGCTTTTTTGGAAAGGGGAAAAAAGCAATTTGGAAAGGGGAAAAAAGCAAAGCAATAGAAAGGCATCCTTGGGGACACAAATACTGTGATCCTAGTATTTAGGCATCAGTACCTCAGGCTATATTTGATAGAGACTGTATCCTTATTTAGTTTTTAATTTAAGGCTATTTAGTAGGCACTTGGTGCCAAAAAATATATTTGAAGAGCTGTGTTACAAGTAATAACACTTGATTTTTCACCTGCCCATGTGAAGATTTATGCTCTCCTCTTCCATTTCCAGGTCACAGCTTGCAACTGCTCAACAAATAGTTCTTGGCTGACTGTTGAATGTTGCCTTATTCTGTGTTCTCTCTTTGCTCTACTCATTCTCCCCAAACATCTGGCAGCAATCATTATCTTCTTTTTGTTGCAGTCATCTGTGTGCATGTTTTATTTCCCTTGCTAAGCTGGAAGATCCTTGAGGGTAAGGGGCTAGGTATTATAAGGGGCTAGGTATTATTTATCTTTTTACCTCGGACAATGTTCAGAATGGTGTTTTGTACCTAAGAAGCACTCATGTGTTGAATGAATCAGAATTGGTTTGCCATTCCCCACTGCCTTTATCTCACAATACCAGAAACATAAAGTGGGCAGAGCAGAAACGACGGCAAATAAATTGTCCTCTTAGTCACAGAATGCAGTTTCTAGAACTTAAAGAATAATTAGTAGATTTTGAAATAATTTTGTTTTACAAAAATTTCATAAGATTGAAATACTCTAACCTTAAAGCTCTCGATCAACTCTAAAGGAGGGCTTTAATTGGCTCTTCCTGAGTCAAGTGTTTATTCCTGGGCCGATAACTGGAATAGGATCTGGAACTTAATTGGTGACGCAGTATTTGTTTGAGATTATATGAATGAAAAATCTTTGTGTAAGAGTGATTAATCTAAAACTTGGCCAGTCATTGTCCTAGTGTCATATTAAATTGCAGGAGAATCTAGTTTTAGGCACAAAGATCATAAATATAAAATGTGTTCCCAGGCTTGGTTCTGTGTAGTCAGTAATCTATACTCACCCAGTCATTAATAAAAATGAAAGTTAAGGACTCAGTCCTAACTTATATGCTTAGCATTGCATTTTGTTAACAATCTCAGTTTTATTTTCTTTGCTCTCCCCTGTCCATCATCTTCTGCAGAAAATAATGTCTCCACTTTCAATTCCCTGTCTATTTAAATCCAATTTGTAATTTATAAAGTTGTCCTCCTTAAGGGCTGCTGCTTCTGCCACAGTAATGTACTCTGGCCATTATTATACTCTTCCATCTTTCATGTAGGTCTCCATCCATAGGTTTTGTTTTCATAGCTTTTTTTTTTTTTTTTTGGCGGTACGCGGGCCTCTCACTGTTGTGGCCTCTCCCGACGCGGAGCACAGGCTCCGGATGCGCAGGCTCAGCGGCCATGGCTCACGGGCCCAGCCGCTCCGCGGCATGTGGCATCTTCCCGGACGGGGGCACGAACCCGTATCCCCTGCATCGGCAGGGGGACTTTCAACCACTGCGCCACCAGGGAAGCACTATACTTATGTTTTTATATTTGCTTATTTACTTTTGTCTCCCCCCTCAGCTCAAGAGAGACTATATTCATCTGTGTTAATCACTGCTGTGTTTCCTGAACATGCCTATAAATCATACTGAAGAAGGGTGCCTGAAATTTGGTAAGGGATCAATCAATTTTCTTGGCTGGATGAAGAAATGTGTTCATAAATTAATGAACAGATCTTCGGGGCTTCTGACTTGAGGACTAATGGGAAGAGGATGGCAAATGGTTGGGACAGGGTACTGCAAGAAGTAGTATCCTAACAGATAAGATTGTGTTCATTTAAGTAGTTTTAATGAGAGAGCTGGGAACTAGGGACACACAGCATTAAGGTTTTTATAATGCATTCTGTAGAGTTCTTTTTAAGTCTGTACAAATATCATTGAAAATATATGCATACATATACACCTGTGTTACTTTACTTAGTGCTTTACAAGAGCCCCTCAAGGAAGGGGTAGTAGCAACTCTCAGTATCCTTCCTTTATGATGAGCTTAATTTATTCAAAGTTACATCATAATTTATTTGTAACTGTGAAACTAGACTTAGTTATTGAATAGACCCTCCCTAGAAACGTATGACGTTAATAAAACCAACAAAAATTTGTTCAGTTTCCAATGATAGACACACTACAGACTCAATTATGGGCCATCCAGTTTAATGAAGGGAAGAAGTGATTTAACAAATATAGAGCAAACAGAATATGAAGTTTTATCCTCCATTAATATTAGTAACGGATAGTGTGGGCTCCAGTGCCTTCAAGATAGCTTGAGACCATCATCTCTGTGTCATGGGCAGGGGGATGTTCAGCCAGGATGTCTTTCACCGTCACTGAGAAAAATTTCCATAATATGTAATGATACCTACTGAAACTGATATGGGGCATTCGGGTAATAAGGAATCCATTAGCATATTTTTCCGGAAGCCTTGACTACAAAATGAAGACAGTAGATTTGGACACTTTCAGCCATGAAGAAGTTGTTTGGATATTCATCTTTATGCCGAATGAAGTAAGCTTATTTCATCTCTGCAGCTTCCCATATACCATTTTCCCACCTCTGTTTTATGTTTGGAAAGAATTTTAGAAATTGAAAGTCAAGTTAAAAAGTGAGTGACAACTTAAATGATATATGGAATATTTTGCTGACTTACAAGAGCATGCAGAATTAAATATGACCCAGTTCAAATGTTTATTTTAATGTGTATGTTGAGGTGGAGTTTTCAAGGGGCCAGAAAATGAGAATTCACCTTCCAGTGTGTGTTACCAGTTCTGTTCATTGCACAGAATCATCTTCATAAAACATACTGTGTTCTATGTACCTGGTATATATCTCAATTAGTTTGAAGAATTTCTCAGATACCTCTTAATATGTAATGCTCCAATTCCAATCTTGCCATGTCCTGTACCAGTGACACAGCACACAGGAGTTTTATTTCTCTTTATTTCTCTGGGCTGTTCAGAACCCAATGAAAGAACAATGGAATGGGATCAAAGAGATCAGGGTTCTTGTCCCAGATTTACCATAAAATAATTGTGTCCTCTTGGGAAAATTATAGTCATTCTAGGTCCCTTTTCTTTACTTTGACAGAGTTGCACTAGATGACCCCAAATAATATAGCACTCTTTCAGTAGTAGCTTAGATGTTATTGGTATTCTGAAACAAATGAAGACACTGACACATGGAGCTGTGCAACATCTCTGTAACTCTGTTGTCTTAGAGTTGCCTCCATTTTACAGATGATGACTGTGCATAGAAGTAGATGTTTGGAACCAGCGGTTCCAAAGTAAGTGGAGGTAAACCACAAATTTCCTTCCTTCCTGAAGCTCACTTAGCCAAAACATAGGCTTCTGAATATTAAGCTGTAAAGCATATTATCAGTACATTTTAAAAGAAGCTATTCTTCTAGGATTTCCAATTAATAGCAGGAGGTTTTGAAATTCTTAAAAGATCATCTAGTTTTGTGAGATTTACAGCTCTATTTTCCTGTCAAGCAAGTTGTATTAGTGCCAGACAGTCATCTGAGCTTCTGGATGCTTCTCTGAACCTCTTGAAGTTTTCTTCTTGCTATCTGAAATGCATGCCAGATAAGCCTTTTTCTAGAGCGTATGTACAGACTTGTCTATTTTTATATAGGAAAGCGATGCAGTGAGTCAAGTCGGGGGTTAAGCCCTCATTCTCAGAGTGGTATTGAGCTCCTGGTGAAATATAATCATCATTTCCTCAGAATCGAAAAGCAGTTATCTCAGGTGTATAATCCCATTAACTATTTATACATTTACGTATGATACATGTATTTATTGTACCTACGAGGTGTGTTCTCTTTGGGAAGTACAAAGCTCTTAGAGACATAGGTTGTTCGTTTTTTTGTTTTCCCACAAATACTGTGACCCTTTGAGCAGGAAGGTCTATATTTTACTAACATCTAGAACCAGCAGTTAACACGGTGTCTAAGATGTAGTCAATAAATATGAAATAGATAAACGAACACATTTTTATGTAAGGGCCAGGACATGGACAAATAGAAATTTTTCATTTTCAGTCACAAAGCAACAACAGACATAAAAATGATACAGACAACAAGTGCTACGGTCATTCAAAGAAGGCATAGAATAGATAGAAGGATCTCCTCTATGGCACAGGGAACTATACTCAATATTTTGTAATAACATCTGTATGGGGCATCTGCTCCACACCAGGCCCTATGACAGGTGCTTACATACTTTCCCTCTCCCTCATCCTATGGGGAAAGTACCTCTGCTATAGATTTAACATTTGCCTCCCCCAAAATTCATACGTTGAAATCCTAACCCCCTAAGTGATGGTATCAGGAGGTGTGGCATTTGGGAGGTGATAAGGTCATGAGGTTAGAGCCCTCATGAACAAAATTAGTGCCCTCATAAAAGAGACCCCACAGAGGTCCCTCGACCTTTCTGCCATGGGAGGTTACAGAGAAAACACGCCAACTGTGACCCAGGAAGAGGATACTCACCGGACTGTGAATTTGCTCGCACCCTGATCTTAGACTTCCAACCTCCAGAACTATGAAAAATAAATTTCTGTTGTTCACAAGCTACCCAGGCTCTGGTATTTTGTTATAGCAGCCCAAATGTATTACGATAACCTCTGTCCTTAGGTTTCAGACCCAGAAACTCAACTTTGTAGAGGTTACGAGGACCCTAAAGCCACTCAACCAGGCAGAGGCAGATTTGAAATTTAAATCTCCAATTCCACATGTAAGTCTATCAGACCCTGTCTCCAGACATGATGTCATGAACAAGAGCTAATGCAACAAAGAGTTTACATGCAGCAAAACAATTAGCAAACAAAGTAAGAATATAGTAGACCGACTGTTTTTGTCACCCAATAGCCATTCACCACTCTTCCAGTTGAACAGAAGCCATGCCCCGTGGGCACATTCAGCCCTGCTGTTTTCATTTCCCAGATTTGAGGGGTAGGAAATTATTATCCCTCCTGGCCATCAGCACCCTGACCTCTACCACCCACCGGGCCAGCTTCAAGAACAGCTGGATCCACCTGTTCAAATGAAACAGGTCTGCTCTCTGTGGTGTTGGCTTCTAGTTCAAGCAGCTCTCCCCACATGATAGCAAAGCTGGCTCCCAGCAGTTGCAAGCATGAATCCTACCAGCCTAGCAGTCCCAACAGATACCTTTTAAGTATTTTTTCCCCAAAGCTCCAGTTAAAAGTCCTAGGCTGATTCCAATTTGACCTGCTCTGGACAAACATTTTCTTTAGAACCAAGAAGGCTGCCAGACAAAATACAGGATGCCCGCCTCGTTAAAGCTGAACTTCAGATAAACAGTAATTTTTTTAGTAGAAATATGTTGCATGCAATGTTGAAGACACCCTAAAAAGTCGTGGTTTTCATCTGTGGTTCAGCTTTAACTGGGCGCCCCGTGTGGGCTTTGCCGGCTGTGGTGGGCGCCGAGCGGGGTCGGCGGGGACGGTGGGGGACTGTGGCCCGAGCCGGGTTGCACACCCAGCCCACAGCGTGCAGGGAGAGAGGGGCAGCCTCGTCTCCGCTGCAGGAGCTGAGACGGGGAGAAGGGGAGCGCCCCAAAAGGAAACCAGCTGCCCCTCCCAGGAGAGAGGAGATGGCTGTTCAGCAGCCAGAAACAGCAGAGGAGCCCGAGCACAGAAGCGGCGGCCTCTGAGGACGCAGCGCACATATTTCTGGTGGGCGAGGGGCACGCGGGCCGGTCCGTGGGAAAGAGGGGAGCCCGCGCCGGCCCCTCCGCCCCCCGAGCCTGTGCGTTTCCCTAAAAGAGCAGCAGTTGTGCAAACTGACGGTTCACAGCTGTGATAAATCGCCTTAGGAAAGCACTTCGATTAAAGTCACATCTAACTAGAATGCAAGAAGTCACCCCTGAACAAATCAATTGCGACAGGGGCAGCTCTGGGCGCGCACCCACCCCGCTGCTGTTTTGCTTTCCCCGCAGGACGAGGGCCGCTCACCGGGTCGCGGGGACAGCGCACTGTCTCAGCTGGGGAAGAGGCGCTTCCTCAGGACACATGCAAAACCCAAAGTGTGAAAGGAGGCCTTTATTCCATTCCTTTGGGGGATTTCTTCATGACGTAAAGCCCAACTTGGTTTCAGATCTGCCTGTCGTTTCCGTGACAGAACCTTCCTGGGGGGGGGTCCACCAGCAGCGGGGTGGCCAGGCGCCACAGGGCTGTGCTCTCTTTCCCAAGCCAGTTCATCTCCATCTGTAGCATTTTCAGAGAAACTCTCGGATAGGTTTTCTCCAACAGGTTCTTTTTCCTTCGGTTTATAAAGTCATTCTCCTGCACAAAATAAACGGCCTGAAGACATGACTGAGCCTCTTTTTCTCCCAGGGTCAGGGCCAGCACGGCCCCCAGACCACAGGGGCGCAGGGCCTCACAATGGGCTTCAGACCTTCCCCTCCCCTTCCACCCCTCCCACCCCACCCTACCCCTCCCCTCCTCCCCTGCAGAAATCACATCCCTTTCTCCAGACTCCCCACTTCAGCTTGACTTCCAGCAGATCTTTACCCTGCCAGTTAGTAATTCAGGACTAATTAGGTGATTGCTTTCATTTATGGTAGCAGTTGGGGTGGGGGGGGATGAAATGGCTTTGCCCCTATTCTTGTTGGAAAAATAAATTACACCCACTGTCACTTGAGATCTTATTTTCCCCCCAATCAAGCAAATTAGCAGCGTGGTTCATTTTCCCAGCATTCACTCCTGAACAGACGGCAGTGCCCTGGAACGTGGCTTAGAGCTGTGTGGTCAGTGCAATTGTTTGGGGCTGTTTGTGCCGACAATGACAGGAGACGCCTGTCTCCCGAAAGAAGAGTGGCCCTTGTCTTGCTTAGGCCAACGAGCTGCCCAGAGCGCTGCCCGCCTGGCTTCTGAGGAAGATGTACACCGCCATCTAGTGGAGATGGGCGCTCACTGCAGTGTGCTCGTTCTCCTGCCTTTCCTTCTGGCCGGTAAGAACAAGCAATAATGCTTCTTGTAAGTTCCTAAAAATAGGGGAGGTCTTATATCACCAGGAGTGAAATGTTTGCCTCAATGTCTGTAATGAAAGTGCAACCCCGTGCTTGCACAACGTCTGTCTTGTCAGTAGCCCTCTTTCATCCCGATGTTTAGGTCCAAGCCAGGATCGTCATTGTCTGAGCAATGGGTATCTCTCCGAAGCTGGGTAGTTCTCCCCTGTCCCAAGTAGTGTGGGAGGAGACAGTCAGCACCTTCACAGACGCCTTCATCTCTGCAGCCTCGCCATCACTCCTCATCTCGCCTACAGCAAGCCCGATTCCAAAGTGCACAGGGCAGAGGCGTTCGAAAGTTGGCTTGTTCAACCAGGAGCATTGCCACTTCCCAGAGGGAGCCAGAAACACAGCCACATCCTAAGACTCTTTTCAGTCTTGGCGTTGAGGGGGTTCCCACTCTGTCCCCTGACTACACACAAGTCAGTGTCTTTTTCCTTTCCGCTCATTCTACCTACACGAAGAGCACGTTGATCTCCCCAGTTTTAACAGAGGAACCATGATTTTCCTGGGTTTTGTGTATGCGGGGGGGAGAGAATGGGAGAGAGAGCAAGTACATCCCAATATGGAAGGGCTTAGGGCCGTGGTTCTCAACCAGGGGCAATTTTGCACCCAGGAGACATTTGAAAGTGTCTTGGGACACTTTGGATGGTCACAGCTTAGGGGAGGCTAAAAGTCCTTCCATCACAGGACAGGCCCACAGCAAAGAAGCATCCAACCCCACCCAGCAGTCGTGCTGAGGCTGAGAAAGCCTGGTTTAGGCTCGCAGATATCGCCCTCCAGCAAGCCGGTTAGAACACTGATTGTCCTCAAATGGCCCACACTGCAGAGGCTGTGGATAGATAATGCATCCTCTCCCAAGTCAGTACTGACCGCCGTTTTTCTTCTTTGAGACTCTTCCATTTTAAACATAATTTAGCTGTCTCTTTTTTTTCTCTCTGCTCTGCTGAGAAGAAAAAGGATTGGAAAGGGGGAGGGGAAGGTGACAGAAAAGGAGGATTAGAGGCCTGACCTGTTTCTCCTGGAGAAGCTGGGCACATTCCTCTCTCACACGTGCTTTGTGACTGAGCAGGGTACAATTAAAAGCACAATAATTTGCTTGTTATTCAAGTCAGGCATTAGTCCGGGTAATGGCGTGCTTGGTGTAGAGATGGATTTCCTTGTTCGGAGCTAAGCACAGGACTAGCTGAATTCTCCATGGAGAAATCTTGATTTGTTCAGGTCTTTCATGTTTTCTACAGAGAAGGGATTATGTCTTCCTAAAGAGGGGCGTTGCTTAAAAAGCTACAAAGTATAAGAAAAGGATTTAGGGCAGAGGGGCCTGTGGTTACGTAGCTGAGGCGTACAAGGAATTTCAGAACCAAGGATTATTTAAAGCCATAAAGTTAAAAAAAATTGCTTTAGGGACTTCCCTGGTGGTGCGGTGGTTAAGAATCCTCCTGCCAGTGCAGGGAACACGGGTTCGAGCCCTGGTCCGGGAAGATCCCACATGCTGTGGAGCAACTAAGCCCGTGTCCACAACTACGGAGCTTGTGTGCCACAAGTACTGAAGCCCACGCGCCTAAAGCCCGTGCTCTGCAACAAGAGAAGTCACCCAGTGAGAAGCCCGTGAACCGCAACGAAGAGTAGCCCCTGCTCACCACAACTAGAGAAAGCCCACGCGCAGCAACAAAGACCTAATGTAGCCAAAAATAAAAATAAATTTAAAAACATTTATTAAAAAACATTGCTTTAGCACTACTGCATCAGTGCTGGCGAGTACACTGTAAAGGCAATTAAGCATGAGCTAATATTCATTTTACTTTGGCTAATTACTGCATGGATCCAGGAGAGGGAGGGGAAAGAAAACATGCCCCTTCCCTGGCAATCAGGGAGGACGTTGGTTTTGGTTTCTTTGCCTTATAGGCACGCTTATTAGTTGGGGTGCCCAGAATCCAGCCATCACAAGGGCCTTATTAGTTAAAACACAGGAAAATTGTTCTCTCAAGGCAGAACAGTGAATGCTCTGCTGTCCCAGTGACCAAGCAGAAGCCACTATTAGTTTTTAACTCCATCGATTATTGTTATCCAGAGAGGACATGACATACACAGTCCTGACTTCACCCATGTGCCTGCTGAGCCTGGGTCAGGGGCTCTCAACCCAGAGCAACTCTGCCCCCCTCCCCCCAGCTCCCCGCCCCCCGGACAATTGACAAGTTCAGGAGCCATTTCTGCTGTCACAGCTGGGGAAGGACTGCTGACGTCCGCTGGGCAGAGGCCAGGGATACTGTAGGAGTATCCCACAATGCCCAGGACAGCCCACAGCAAAGAATTATTGGACACAAAATGTCACCAGTGGCAAAAGTAAGAGGTCCTGGTGTAGACAGAGGCAATTTCCTCTCCTTGAGTAGGTGAAGGTCTTCGGAATCTTCGCTTCCTCAAATACATAATGGACAAGTCATCAGATGACCATATTTCATGCTCACTAACACGCTTTTCTTCCCCCTTTTCTACACTGGGTATTCATTCTCCCACTTCAGGAAATCGAGTGACGCTAAGAAAAACTTGCCCTGGAAGAATGGTCCGCGGGGGCGAACCGAGACCCAAGTCGGTGCCCGCCCTCTCCTTCCCTGATTCACACACACGCACCCAAGAGAGAAGACAGCGAGCTTCTCTGCAATCCCCTGGTTCGGAGTTTTGAGAAGTTTTATTCCCTTCTCTGAGATTACCCATTCTTCCCTGCATGAAGCATGTTCAGCGAAGTCATTTGTCCTGCAGCTTTACAGGAGTTAAGAGCCCACAGCAGTGAGATATCCATTTCCTCCCTGGAGAATGAGGACTCCCCCTGAGGGAGGTTAATGCTCAGGACAGGAGAATCCCTGGAGCTGGTGACAGCCAAGGGGCTGTGACTCAGGACTGTCCCAGGCAGGCCATCAACTCTCTGGGAGAGCCTCAAGGATGCACTTAGCCTCCGTTTACAGGAGGTGAGGAGGGCAGAGTGCTGCAGACGGGGAGTGGGGCGGCTACTCCCAGACTAAACCCTAGCCGGCACCCTGCAAGAGACAGAAAACCTCTCCCCTCAGGTCCCACCAGCTCTGCTCTCCCCTTCTGTGCACCCCTTTCAAATGCGTTTTTCTGCTTTGCCCCCTCCCATTCAATCCGTTCTAGGTACAGTGGTCACGGTGATCCTGGTAAGTCCCAAGTCAGATCGTGTTGCTCGGAGCTCAAAACCCTTCAGAGGCTCCCATCTGGATTCGAATAAAAGCAGTCTTCTCCCTCTCTCCCCCTCCCCATCCCCACCCCCGTCTCTCTCTCTCTCTCTCTCCCTCTCTCTCTCTCTCTCTCTCTCTCACACACACACACACACACACACACACACACACACACACACACACACACACGCGCACGCGCGCGCGCACACACACACACACACACACACACACACACACACACACACCGTCCCTCCCCTTCCCTCAAGCCCTTCCAGACACACTGGCACGCTGTCCCTGGCTGTTCCTAGCAGCTCCCTCCCCATAGCCTCCTGCACTTACTATTCTCTCTGCCTAGAATGATCTTTCTCTCCATATCTACAGGGGCTGCTCTCTCCGGTCTGTCCACATGTCCCCTTCTAATTAGGGTAGCCCTCTTTCCCTTTGATGCTTTATTGTTCCCGTAACCTGCATCATCTGGTAACATGCTAAAAACTTCCATGCTTTCATTTGCGGGTCCTTCCCTACCCCACCTCTCACTCCCAGATTGCAAGGCTCTCTATACATGTTTTCACAACTGTCTATCTCGAGGACCAAGTACAGTGACTGGCTCCAGCAAGCACTCAGATATTCGTTGAAGAAATTAGGAAATGGACCAGGCTACTTAGCTTCAGAAGCTCTTTCATGGAAGTTCCCATCCCCTCCCTACCAGTTCTCAGCTAGTTGACTGAAGACTAGCACCCTGACAATGAGGCAGCTCTAAACTGTGAATGACAAAAATATTTACTGTGTCTCCGAGGGCCACTTGTGTTTGGTGTTTTATTTTTTTAATAGTTTTTTAAATTAATTTTTAAATTAATTAATTTATTTATTTTTGGCTGCGTTGGGTCTTCGTTGCTGTGCGCAGGCTTTCTCTAGTTGCGGCGAGCGGGGGCTACTCCTCGTTGCGGTGTGTGGGTTTCTCACTGTGGTGGCTTCTCTTGTTGCAGAGCATGGGCTCTAGGTGCATGCACTTCAGTAGTTGTGGCACACGGGCTTCAGTAGCTGTGGCTCGCAGGCTGTAGACTGAAGGTTCAGTAGTTGTGGCGCATGGGCTTACTTGTTCCGCAGCATGTGGGATCTTCCCGGACCAGGGCTCGAGCCCGTGTCTCCTGCATTGGCAGGCGGATTCTTAACCACTGCGCCACCAGGGAAGTCCATGTTTGGTTTTTAATTGTAGTGAAATGCACATAAAATTGTATCATGTATCACTTATGAGTGTAGAGTTTAGAAACGTTCAGGAGATTCACGTTGTGCGGCAGCCAATCTCCAGAACTTTTTTCTTCTGGAAAAACTGGAACTCTCTGCCCTCCAGCAACCGCTACCCCCAGCCCCTGGCACCCACCATTCGACTTTCTGTCTGTATGAACTTGACCACTCTAGGTGCCTCATACAAGTGGAATCGAGAGCATTTGTCTTTCTGTGACTGGTAGGTTAGCATCATGTCCTCAAGATTCATCCATGTTGTAGCCTGTGTCAGAACTTCCTCTTTAAGGCTGAATAATATTCTGTTGTGTATACACCCCGTTTTGCTTATCTATTCATCTGTCAGTGGGCAGTTGGGTTGCTTCCACAGTTTAGTTGTTGTGAACAATGCTGCTATGAACATAGGTATACAAAGTATCTTGGAAAACCTGCTTTCAGTTGTGTTGGGTATATACCCAGAAGTGGAACTGGACCATATGGTAATCCTACTTTTAATTTTGAGGAACCATCATGATATTTTGCACAATGGCTGTACCATTTTACATCCTCACCAGTAGTGCACAGGGTTCCAATTTCCTACATCCTCATCAACCCTTGTTATTTTTTGTTTTCATAGTAGCCACACTAATGTGTGTAAGGTGGTGTCTCACTGTAGTCTTGACTTGCATTTTCCTAATGATCAGTGATGCTGAGCATCTTTTGATGTGTTTATGGGCCATTTATGCATCTTCTTAGCAGAAATGTCTAATCAAGTCCTTTGCCCATTCTTTAGCCAGGTTGTTTCCTTTGTGGTTGAGTTTTAGGAGTTCTCTGTACACTCTAGATATTAATCCCTTATCAGATATATGATTTCCAAACATCTCCTCTCATTCTGTGATTGCCCTTTTCCTCTGTTGATAGGGTCTTGATGCACAGAGTTTTAAAAATTTTCATGAAGTCCAATTTCTCTATTTTCCTTTTGTTGCCTGTGCCTTCGGTGTCATATTCAAGAAATCATTTCCAAAATCTAATGCCATTAAACTTTGGGGCACTTGTGATTTTTAAAAGGACCTTTTAATGACAAGTTCCCCAGTTTGGGGAGTTCAGAGCCCTGAAACCTAACTATAAGTGTTCCCAATGCAGAAAGTACATAAGAACCAGAGTGCTTAATCAACATTTCTGTTGGCAAGCGAGGTCCCAAGGAGTGTGTGGAAGCACAGCAGAAGTAACATGGAGGACTTTTAGGAATGTTCTCTGCCACCTTAGTTTCCTCCCTCTTTCTCCATATATCCCTCCCATTTTCCCTTCCTTCCTTTCAGATAACATGTCTGGGGCAGGATATGGTGAAGAAAATGCTTTTACCTCACTCCCCTATAACAACACTGACCACCCCATGAGGCTTGGAGAAGCAATTTGCCTAATTTGGAGAGAAAAACTCCACTCAAGCCCTGCTGGGATGCAAGTTCAAATCTGCGTGACCACAAAACCCACGTTCATAGACCCACTTGCCTCTATTGCTTTTTTAAGCTATAGGAATGCTGGATGAGGAATGTTGTCTGTTATTAACTAGAAAAACATGATCCCCCTTTGAGCCTTCATGTCATTACCTATAAGATGAAAATGGACAAGCACAGCACATTTCCAGTGTTACTTTTGAAGTTTTCAGTGCTATCTTACATGAAAATAACATGAAGAAACAGAAGCAAACCTGCCTGATTCCCCCTTATGCCTTGACTACTTGGCCTGCAGAGAGGCCTCCAAGACCCTCCTTGGACGATCCAGGGTTCAGCCCAGCACTGAGCTAGACGACCACGGGCTCCCCTTCCAGCCCAGTGAGTCTTTGCATGACTGTTTTGGGTTTTTTTTTTCTAGACTCCCATTTCTTAAAAGTTTGAGAGCCAGTCACAGATCTCCATTTCACCCAAGGGCTGGCATGTCACGAGGTCACCAATATTTGTTTTATGTATGGCTAAGAGATTAAGGGGCAGTATAATTTCAGAGAAAAGTTAGGTTCCCTGGAAGTCAGGAACCCCAGCATCCTGCCCTTAAACACTCGAATGACCTTGAGCAATGAAAGGTCTCCAGATCTTCATTTCTCATCTTCAAATGAGAAGACAAATTGGACAACATCACTGTTTCCTAAAGTGTGGTGTGTACACCGCTGTGGAAAGTAAGCAATAGGTAGAAAAATGTTAGGTGCTTTTATCTTATGTATATATCTATAAATACTTAAATAGACTCTCAGCTCTACAGTATCGTAGCTATTATTGCTACAGCAAGTCTGAAGTCGGTGACACACACACAAGCAAGACCCAATGCTAGTACATGTGGTGAAGGTATCGCACCTTCAGGACTTGTCCTTTCCACCCAAACTGTCCAGAAAGATTGATACTGATGAAATGGATCGCTATTGTGGATCCTCATATACCAAATTCCCATGAGTTTTGCTGAGAAGACCTCAGCAGTGCATCAAAGCATCCCTTTGATGCAATGTGAATAAGGTTTAAAAAAGTTATTAATGGGGGAGGCAAATGTTAAATCTATAGCAGAGGTACTTTCCCCATAGGATGAGGGAGAGGGAAAGTATGTAAGCACCTGTCATAGGGCCTGGTGTGGAGCAGATGCCCCATACAGATGTTATTACAAAATATTGAGTATAGTTCCCTGTGCCATAGAGGAGATCCTTCTATCTATTCTATGCCTTCTTTGAATGACCGTAGCACTTGTTGTCTGTATCATTTTTATGTCTGTTGTTGCTTTGTGACTGAAAATGAAAAATTTCTATTTGTCCATGTCCTGGCCCTTACATAAAAATGTGTTCGTTTATCTATTTCATATTTATTGACTACATCTTAGACACCGTGTTAACTGCTGGTTCTAGATGTTAGTAAAATATAGACCTTCCTGCTCAAAGGGTCACAGTATTTGTGGGAAAACAAAAAAACGAACAACCTATGTCTCTAAGAGCTTTGTACTTCCCAAAGAGAACACACCTCGTAGGTACAATAAATACATGTATCATACGTAAATGTATAAATAGTTAATGGGATTATACACCTGAGATAACTGCTTTTCGATTCTGAGGAAATGATGATTATATTTCACCAGGAGCTCAATACCACTCTGAGAATGAGGGCTTAACCCCCGACTTGACTCACTGCATCGCTTTCCTATATAAAAATAGACAAGTCTGTACATACGCTCTAGAAAAAGGCTTATCTGGCATGCATTTCAGATAGCAAGAAGAAAACTTCAAGAGGTTCAGAGAAGCATCCAGAAGCTCAGATGACTGTCTGGCACTAATACAACTTGCTTGACAGGAAAATAGAGCTGTAAATCTCACAAAACTAGATGATCTTTTAAGAATTTCAAAACCTCCTGCTATTAATTGGAAATCCTAGAAGAATAGCTTCTTTTAAAATGTACTGATAATATGCTTTACAGCTTAATATTCAGAAGCCTATGTTTTGGCTAAGTGAGCTTCAGGAAGGAAGGAAATTTGTGGTTTACCTCCACTTACTTTGGAACCGCTGGTTCCAAACATCTACTTCTATGCACAGTCATCATCTGTAAAATGGAGGCAACTCTAAGACAACAGAGTTACAGAGATGTTGCACAGCTCCATGTGTCAGTGTCTTCATTTGTTTCAGAATACCAATAACATCTAAGCTACTACTGAAAGAGTGCTATATTATTTGGGGTCATCTAGTGCAACTCTGTCAAAGTAAAGAAAAGGGACCTAGAATGACTATAATTTTCCCAAGAGGACACAATTATTTTATGGTAAATCTGGGACAAGAACCCTGATCTCTTTGATCCCATTCCATTGTTCTTTCATTGGGTTCTGAACAGCCCAGAGAAATAAAGAGAAATAAAACTCCTGTGTGCTGTGTCACTGGTACAGGACATGGCAAGATTGGAATTGGAGCATTACATATTAAGAGGTATCTGAGAAATTCTTCAAACTAATTGAGATATATACCAGGTACATAGAACACAGTATGTTTTATGAAGATGATTCTGTGCAATGAACAGAACTGGTAACACACACTGGAAGGTGAATTCTCATTTTCTGGCCCCTTGAAAACTCCACCTCAACATACACATTAAAATAAACATTTGAACTGGGTCATATTTAATTCTGCATGCTCTTGTAAGTCAGCAAAATATTCCATATATCATTTAAGTTGTCACTCACTTTTTAACTTGACTTTCAATTTCTAAAATTCTTTCCAAACATAAAACAGAGGTGGGAAAATGGTATATGGGAAGCTGCAGAGATGAAATAAGCTTACTTCATTCGGCATAAAGATGAATATCCAAACAACTTCTTCATGGCTGAAAGTGTCCAAATCTACTGTCTTCATTTTGTAGTCAAGGCTTCCGGAAAAATATGCTAATGGATTCCTTATTACCCGAATGCCCCATATCAGTTTCAGTAGGTATCATTACATATTATGGAAATTTTTCTCAGTGACGGTGAAAGACATCCTGGCTGAACATCCCCCTGCCCATGACACAGAGATGATGGTCTCAAGCTATCTTGAAGGCACTGGAGCCCACACTATCCGTTACTAATATTAATGGAGGATAAAACTTCATATTCTGTTTGCTCTATATTTGTTAAATCACTTCTTCCCTTCATTAAACTGGATGGCCCATAATTGAGTCTGTAGTGTGTCTATCATTGGAAACTGAACAAATTTTTGTTGGTTTTATTAACGTCATACGTTTCTAGGGAGGGTCTATTCAATAACTAAGTCTAGTTTCACAGTTACAAATAAATTATGATGTAACTTTGAATAAATTAAGCTCATCATAAAGGAAGGATACTGAGAGTTGCTACTACCCCTTCCTTGAGGGGCTCTTGTAAAGCACTAAGTAAAGTAACACAGGTGTATATGTATGCATATATTTTCAATGATATTTGTACAGACTTAAAAAGAACTCTACAGAATGCATTATAAAAACCTTAATGCTGTGTGTCCCTAGTTCCCAGCTCTCTCATTAAAACTACTTAAATGAACACAATCTTATCTGTTAGGATACTACTTCTTGCAGTACCCTGTCCCAACCATTTGCCATCCTCTTCCCATTAGTCCTCAAGTCAGAAGCCCCGAAGATCTGTTCATTAATTTATGAACACATTTCTTCATCCAGCCAAGAAAATTGATTGATCCCTTACCAAATTTCAGGCACCCTTCTTCAGTATGATTTATAGGCATGTTCAGGAAACACAGCAGTGATTAACACAGATGAATATAGTCTCTCTTGAGCTGAGGGGGGAGACAAAAGTAAATAAGCAAATATAAAAACATAAGTATAGTGCTTCCCTGGTGGCGCAGTGGTTGAAAGTCCCCCTGCCGATGCAGGGGATACGGGTTCGTGCCCCCGTCCGGGAAGATGCCACATGCCGCGGAGCGGCTGGGCCCGTGAGCCATGGCCGCTGAGCCTGCGCATCCGGAGCCTGTGCTCCGCGTCGGGAGAGGCCACAACAGTGAGAGGCCCGCGTACCGCCAAAAAAAAAAAAAAAAAGCTATGAAAACAAAACCTATGGATGGAGACCTACATGAAAGATGGAAGAGTATAATAATGGCCAGAGTACATTACTGTGGCAGAAGCAGCAGCCCTTAAGGAGGACAACTTTATAAATTACAAATTGGATTTAAATAGACAGGGAATTGAAAGTGGAGACATTATTTTCTGCAGAAGATGATGGACAGGGGAGAGCAAAGAAAATAAAACTGAGATTGTTAACAAAATGCAATGCTAAGCATATAAGTTAGGACTGAGTCCTTAACTTTCATTTTTATTAATGACTGGGTGAGTATAGATTACTGACTACACAGAACCAAGCCTGGGAACACATTTTATATTTATGATCTTTGTGCCTAAAACTAGATTCTCCTGCAATTTAATATGACACTAGGACAATGACTGGCCAAGTTTTAGATTAATCACTCTTACACAAAGATTTTTCATTCATATAATCTCAAACAAATACTGCGTCACCAATTAAGTTCCAGATCCTATTCCAGTTATCGGCCCAGGAATAAACACTTGACTCAGGAAGAGCCAATTAAAGCCCTCCTTTAGAGTTGATCGAGAGCTTTAAGGTTAGAGTATTTCAATCTTATGAAATTTTTGTAAAACAAAATTATTTCAAAATCTACTAATTATTCTTTAAGTTCTAGAAACTGCATTCTGTGACTAAGAGGACAATTTATTTGCCGTCGTTTCTGCTCTGCCCACTTTATGTTTCTGGTATTGTGAGATAAAGGCAGTGGGGAATGGCAAACCAATTCTGATTCATTCAACACATGAGTGCTTCTTAGGTACAAAACACCATTCTGAACATTGTCCGAGGTAAAAAGATAAATAATACCTAGCCCCTTATAATACCTAGCCCCTTACCCTCAAGGATCTTCCAGCTTAGCAAGGGAAATAAAACATGCACACAGATGACTGCAACAAAAAGAAGATAATGATTGCTGCCAGATGTTTGGGGAGAATGAGTAGAGCAAAGAGAGAACACAGAATAAGGCAACATTCAACAGTCAGCCAAGAACTATTTGTTGAGCAGTTGCAAGCTGTGACCTGGAAATGGAAGAGGAGAGCATAAATCTTCACATGGGCAGGTGAAAAATCAAGTGTTATTACTTGTAACACAGCTCTTCAAATATATTTTTTGGCACCAAGTGCCTACTAAATAGCCTTAAATTAAAAACTAAATAAGGATACAGTCTCTATCAAATATAGCCTGAGGTACTGATGCCTAAATACTAGGATCACAGTATTTGTGTCCCCAAGGATGCCTTTCTATTGCTTTGCTTTTTTCCCCTTTCCAAATTGCTTTTTTCCCCTTTCCAAAAAAGCAAAGCAATAGAAAGGCATCCTTGGGAACACAAATTAGCTAATGCTGCCTTAACAGGATATCTATTGCACTTGTTCCAGCCTTTTTGATCCAATGTATTGAATAGCAGAATAGGTGAGTTACAAGAGGATATTCTGACTTCAAACAACAGAAATAAAATACTATATAATTGAAAAAAAAAAAAAACAGAGGCAATCTTTCAGGCACATGTGGATCCAGGAGTTCACATGTTTTAACCAGGTCCCTTTCTCTCTTCCCCACCCCTTCTTCTCTCTGCCTTTTCTCCTCTCTGGTATCTCTCATTATGGGATTCAAATATTTCCCTGTTTATGTGGGAGCTTCTGGCACAGCTGCAGGCTTATACTCTCGCAGCTCCAGGGCTGCCTGGAAGGGGCGGGCGCATCACAGCATAAGGTTGCACAAGGTGTGCACTTATATAGCAGGGCATCACATCTATGAGTGATGGATGATCACATTGTATGCAGGGGTAGCTTCGCATAGTGTTTTGTTTGTTTGTTTGTTTGTTTGTTTGTTTGTTTTTTTGCGGTACCCGTGCCTCTCACCGCTGCGGCCTCCCCCGCTGCGGAGCACAGGCTCCGGACGCGCAGGCCCAGCGGCCATGGCCCACGGGGCCAGCCGCTCCGCGGCACGTGGGATCCTCCCAGACCGGGGCACGAACCCGCGTCCCCTGCATCAGCAGGCAGACTCCCAACCACTGCACCACCAGGGAAGCCCTTCGCATAGTTTTTACATCACTTTTCTTGAAGATGGCAGTAAAATGGTATGTTTTTACAAAATCAAATAGTGTAACATTGTCCAAAAGATATACATAAAGCATTTAGAGGAAGGAGGCTCCTTTTTCTTTTAACTCCGGCACGGATTGTCTATTGGACAGTGGTAACCCTATGTCATCACCCTCGTTACTCCAGCAGAAGTCCAGGGATTAGCCCTGCATAACTCTTGTTAGCCTCTATTCCCTTCCTTGAACACTGTAGCCAGAAGGTTTTTTTCCTCCTCAAACCTTAAGTATTGAAACCTGGAGGAGGGGCATGTCTGAAAAGAAAATGATGGACTGGACTCTCCCTAGAAGGACGGTAAATGGGTGGTCAACAAGAAAAAAAATATCCTCTGTACCAGGAAATGTTTGAAGTGTTGTTTGGGTATCAAAAAATGGGTGCCCTACACATAAAGCAACAAAGGATATTGGTCTAAAAAGAACACCATGGCCAAAGGTGCATGGCCTATTTCAACAGAGGATTTGAAAGTTAAAAGTTAACCTGTAAAACATTCAATTCAATTTCATCATTTTACAGATGGGCAAAGTAAAACTCAGGCACAGGAACAGAAGTGCCAAGGTCATACAGGTGGTTGGTGGAAGACACAACCAACTTCCCAACTTCTGACTTTTTAGGTGTGTGTGTGTGTGTGTTGTTTTATTTATGTGCAAGGACATTTTTCTTTAGTACACTAACATTACAACAGAAAGTATAGTCTTGTTTTGGTTTTCTCTGCGCCCTCAATTCTGTATAAGACAGTTTCGCTGCACTCCAACAGAAAGGCTCAGCAAGAGTAGAGACCACCATAAGCAGTACACGTGGGCACCAAGGGCAGATACATTGCCCTTCCTTGTGTAGGAACTAGGGCCACTTGTTGCTTTACTGGGCCAAGTTTGGGCTGGACCTGCAGGATGGGACACCTTTGAAAAACAGCTTCCTAACTGCACTACAACCTGCTCTGGCATCCTGATTCCATTCCCCAAACCCCCCAAATTTTCAGCCAGAAAAAAAAAAAAGAATGGATCACTGGATCACTGGATCAATAGGGAGATTTCTGTCTGCTCCTCCTACTGTCACCTCTTTCTTGCTATTTCCTGCCCGAGGAAACCTGACATCAGCCCAAAAGCAACTCTGGAAATGGGTAGGAGGGAGCCTTACACCTGTCAGCGCCAGAGAAGAAAGTGCGCTCTGCAGAGTTCTCAGTTGTTCCATCTCTTGCGATGAAAGGAAGAAAAGGAGCGAATCCGCCACAGATTTACTGGAGACCAGGGTTACTTCATCCGGCTCCGGCCACAGTAACCCCTGAAGACCAAAGATGCATTTCCATTCCCAGCATTTCTTGTTGGCGTCTTTCCCTACAGGCTAGCCCAGTGCCTGGCCCCGGAGAAGTCTCTGCGTAAAGGTTCTTTAGATCATAAATCAGGCTCCTGTGTGTTTTTCTTAGGTAAAACTGGCACAGACGAATTAGCAGTAGAGACTGGGCTCTCCCTACTACCCTGCATGCTTGGCGGCATCACTTTCGACTACCTCGCATTCTCCCGGCGCTGACAGCCCCGGCTCCGGACCTCAGGGTTGGAAGCAGTCAGCCCCAGCTAGAACCGCCCTGTCCGGGGCTGATGCCACCCTGTGCCTAGAATGTGCGTGTGGGTGCAGGCGGGCGAGCGAGCGGCTTCTACAGTGAGACCGAAGCAGGAGCTCAGCCTTCGCCTGCGACCTGCAATCCCCAGATTCCCTGGGGATCTCGAAACTCCCAATCGGAGGTACTCCCCCCGCCCCACAGCCGCCCACCCATTCCCTCCCCCCTTACCTCAGCACGCAGCCCCTCCCTGCGTGATGTTGCAAAACCGTGGGGAGGGTGGGCGCTGGGAAGGGTGGGGAGAGCCTGAGAGCGAGCGAGGGTGGGAGGGAGTGGGCGGAGGAGGAGAGGGAGCCGAACGCGCATTTAAAGCGATAGCCATCCTCGCTCTCTCCCCAGTGCTGGGCTGTTGGAGAGCTCGAGCTGCAAGCCACCGAGCGCGAGCTCGAGCGCGGCGCGCTGGCCAGGGAACCCGAGAGCGCACGGCGCCCCAAGCTGGCAGGCGCCGCGGGACCCCCCATCCTCGCCGGCTGCCCTTCCCCGGGCGCCCCTACCCCCCTCGCCCGCAGGAGACCCTGGGCTTCACCGGAGGAGCTCACCCCAAGGGGCCAGGACTCCGGCGGGCCCGCCACCGTCCCCTCCAGTGCCGCCGCCGCCGCCGCAGCCGCGGGAGCAGCATGGTCCAGCTGGGGAAGCTGCTCCGCGCCCTGACTTTGATGAAGTTTCCCTGCTGCGTGCTGGAGGTGCTTCTGTGCGCGCTGGCGGCGGCGGCGCGCGGCCAGGAGATGTACGCCTCGCACTCCATTCGGATCGAGGGGGACGTCACCCTCGGGGGGCTGTTCCCGGTGCACGCGAAGGGTCCCAGCGGAGTGCCCTGCGGCGACATCAAGAGGGAGAACGGGATCCACAGGCTGGAAGCGATGCTCTACGCCCTGGACCAGATCAACAGCGATCCCAACCTGCTGCCCAACGTGACGCTGGGAGCGCGGATCCTGGACACTTGTTCCAGGGACACTTATGCGCTCGAACAGTCGCTCACTTTCGTCCAGGCGCTCATCCAGAAGGACACCTCCGCAGTGCGCTGCACCAACGGCGAGCCTCCGGTTTTCGTCAAGCCCGAGAAAGTAGTTGGAGTGATTGGGGCTTCGGGGAGTTTGGTCTCCACCGTGGTAGCCAACATCCTGAGGCTTTTCCAGGTAGGGGGGCGCTCCCTCCGGGGCAGAGCGCGCCGTAGCTCCCTGCGCTCTTTATCCTGAAGGCTGGCTTGGACTCCAGGGGTGCGGGGTCTGGTCAGCCTTCGCTCATTTCCACCCTGGAGATCCTGCCGAATCCCTCCCACCTCACCCGAGGAGGTACTTTCCCTGCTTGATTCATTTCCCTTCCATCTCTCCCCTGTCCGCGCTCCGCTCCATCCGGCTTGACATTCTGGATTTATGGCCCCATTGACAAGAAACAGTCTCCGAAAAACAAGGCGATGATTTAAATGGGTTTGCATTCGAGTGAAATATGGTTCCAAAACAGGCTTGTAAAAGTGCCGGGCGGGCTCCTGTGAGAGCCACCTAGGCGCAAGGAATATGAAAGATGAGAAGACGCCTAGAAACTAGGCATTTCTCAACCCCCCAGCTACCCTGCCCCAAGCCGCCCGACAAGCTGCAGCTGCCTTGGAAAATTTCGAGAAGCGCTTAGGGAGGCACTTCTTAAACCGAAGGCTAGGTCTTCACCTACATTTGGACGTGAATTGCCCATTTCGCTCGGGTTGGATTTCCCGACCTGTAACCTGTCTCTGCGAGGGCATGGGGCGGAAGGCGTGGGGACTGTCCTCAAGCGGGGAGAAGCCACCGGCAGACGTGCCCCCAGGTGATTTGCTCTGGGCAGTTGTTTGCACCGTCTAAACTGCCTTTGCGATCCGGCCACTGGCAGGAGCCGGGCGATCAGCTTTCTACTCCTGCCAGCTCAGAGCCCGGAGGTGAGCTCATGCTAACTGCGAAACACAATCGCTTTCTCTGCACCCACCCTGTGCCCATCCTTTCCCACGACCTCCCTAACGCAGCCCCCAACCCCAGTCCTGGGTTTTGAGGACGATTCTCAGAGCCAGACAAGAAGGCGCCTGGAGGGAGGCAGTAGGGTGCGCCGAGCAAGGCCGGGCGGTCCTCTAGCTCCGGGTGCAGGCGGGCAACGGCGGAAGATGCGAGGACGGCGGATCGGGCCAGCTGAGCCGTGGGCGGTGCTGCAGTGCTCTCTCACCGCCTGCTCCCGCAGCCTCGGCCCCACAGCTCCTGTGCCGCCCTGGGTATAGATGGATGGCTTCTGGATGAAGAAATTGAGTTTCAGGGTCTGCGTGACTATGGGTTCTCTTGTTTCTCTGTCTTTCTTCCTGTGTGTCTCTCTCCTTGTGTCTCTTTCTCCCTGCTGTTTTTTTTTTTTTTTTGTCTCTCTGTTTTTATGTTCTCCTTTTCAATTTCTGCCTCTCTTTTCCTTCTCTACCCCTGTATCCAAGTTTTTTGTTCATCTCTGTCTTGAAGTGATCCTTTCCTAATGCACAGCTCTCTCCCTGCCTGGTAGGACCCAAGCTCAGTTAGTCCCTTCTCCAGATGTTCTGGCTGACCCTTATGCTCCCCGTAGCTAAAAAGTTGGCTCCCTCTCAAGTGCCTTTCCTGAAGCATGTTGGGTTTCTGGAGGGGACTCCTTGTGATTCAAGCTGTCACTACATCAGCACCCAGGAGTATGAAGTTTGTGTTTGTGCCAGAAGGAGGGGTGCCTGTCTAAAGCTGCAGCCTGGTATGGCCCCTCTGAGCCTCTGAGCATCTCTAGCACCTCTTGAGTATGCCACCATGGAGATCTCTAGATGTTTGCAAGGCCAAAAGTGCTTCTGGGCAGCCTTCACTTTGAGGTAATGCTTTCAGGAAGAGCCTGGGTTGTTGTAAGCAAAACCCAGAAGCACTTCCTTTACCTCTGAGCTTAAACTAGAGAACCTGAGGAGGCAGCGCTGCAGGGAGGATGAGGCCAGAGGTCGCCTGAGAACCACAGGGGCAACTCACAGTATTTTTACTGGAGCTCTGGGGGTTGAAGACACATTTGCTGTTTGACATTTTTAAAATTATTTTGGTGCCTTCACTTGGAGCTTGGGCAGTACTGCAGAGGGGCCTGCCTGTTGAAAAAAGAGTGAAATCTTAGTCAAGAGAGAGCTTGCCGACTAGGCTGAAGGAATGTGTTTGCTGAAAAAGATTCCAGGGGGAGCTGATTCCTTCTCTGGTGTGTGGATCTGAGGCACTTGCAAGAAAAGAGAACGCTTGCCTTACGCTTAGTTCCCCCGTTCCCTGCACTGGGAAGGAAAGGAACTGAATGCCAACATTAGCAGTGTGGGTTGGGACCAAAACCATTCAGAGAAAACACTGTCATTTTCCTCTAATTTGCAAATTGCAGCTATTCATGTTGGATTGAACAGCTGAGGGAAAAGAGCCCCCAGTTTTCACCTGCATTTATTGAGAAGAGGCTGGTAGTAGGAGGGATGCACCAACTTGTAGCTTGTGCTGCAAGCTGGATATAAGCTTGGTGTGAGCATCCTGGTTAACCACTGCCCATGTTCAAATATACAGAGATAGATTCCAACAATCTCTTCCCGTAGCCTTATTTTTGCGTGTGATCTTAGAAGCTCCTGGCATGTAAGTCCAGTCCCCAGTTTCCCAGCCTCTGTAAACCTGCAAAATGAATAGAGAGAATAGGGGAACACAGACCCATTGTTCAAAGACACAGTCACTTTAGGGAAAGAAGAAAAGAACGGGTAGGTGAATCTTCTCTGGGATTGCAGGGTTCAGCTCAATGAAGACTGTCCTGTATAAAAGAAACTCCTCTAAATGGTTGAATTCTTAGCTCTCCAGAGATCTGAATTTTCTTTTCCCCAGTCCCTGTGGGTTGCTGTGGGGAATGTGCCAAACCTATCATTTGAGATAAAAATTTATGGTGAGGTAAGCTTCTAGGCTGGGGGAAGGAAGACTTAGTGACTGAAATGGGGGATGCTAAGCACTGGGGGGCAAGAAGGAACAAGGAGATAGTAATGGATGTAACAAATGCTGCAGCTGCCAGCAAAGCCTGGATTGAACTTCCTTCCTGAAAATGAGGACCCGGGCAAGAATGACCACTCAGATGTAAACAGTGTCTCTGACTGGGCATTCTCATCTGCCTGCCGGTGGGCCAGAGCTGAGTCCTTTCTCTCCTCTGTATGCACGCTGAATTGGTTAGTAAGTGACATGTCAGAGGACAGGAATCATATTCAGTGGATCTTTCAAATCCAGGAGTTTGAGGCTAATGAAATTAGTGTGTGGCCAGGGCTCTGCCAACTAGAATTAAGTCACTGCAGCCACCCTGCAATGCATTTTCAGCCTGAAGGGAGCATCAGGGAGGAATTTCGGGAGATTTGTTTCTGAGCCTGTACAAAATAATACTCTCCTAATGCTAAGAAAGATTAAATGTAAATTAATATTGACTACGAGTAACATATTTAAAAAATAATCGCCGAGTGGGGGATGGCTTAAAGTGGAGAGATTATATAATATGGTGTCCAAAGAATAAATCTCTCCTGACCACTGTTTCATGGGCTATAAGTAAGATATATTACAATGGAAATTAATGGGAACGTTTTTAGTCAAGGCTTCTCTGCTATTGGCTTGAGAGCAAACACTCTGAGAGTATAAATTACTCTTGCTATGTGCTGACTCTGAATGAACAATATTTCATGTGCAGCGACATGGTCTAAGCTATAGACTTGGAATTGAATGGCATCTGTTTCAATTGTTTTGTTCTCTCAAGAGCAACTAGATAGAAAAAAGTGGTCAATTTGACCCTTGTGGGAGCGTGTTGCAAATCTCAACCTGTGTCCCTCATACCATAAATGAAATACATTTGTAAATTTGTAAGTGTTTTCCTTCTGTTCATTGATGCTTGAGTATAATCTCAAACTTTGGGAGCAACACTTTATACATAAGTACTTGGTTTTCTTCCTTTCTTCTTTCTCTTTCTCCTCTCTCTCTCTGTTTCTCTCTCTCTCTTTCTCCATCTTATGTAATTGGATAGAACCGGGCACCTAGGATGATGTGGTGTTACTATAGTGGGATTTAAAAAAAAAATCAACTCTAACTTACCCTTTTAAAAATTTCATAAATACAGGTGTCGGTGCCATTTGGAATAGTCTCTATAACAATTTCTGTCTCCACATTTACTGTGTTTCAGCAAATTTACCTAACAGATGGTGAGTGGGCAATTTTTAAAGGGGCATTTTTTAAAAGAGCGGAGAGGGAAGGAATTAGAGACAGGCACATACTATATTTGAAGTTACCTCCACGTGTATTTTATGTATGTATACCCATACAATTAAGAAGTCTTTGGATGTTTTATCTTCAAGAATAATTCAGATAATGGATTACTTGAATATCATAAACATTTAGGGTTTAACAGATTTGTTACATATAGACGTTGTATCATGGATTTAAAAGACCATAGCCAGCGGGCAGCGGCGGGCGGAACGACCGAGGGGCGGCGCGGGCTGGGCGGCGGGTGCGGGGGTCCGTGCTTCCTCCTGGTGGAGGGCTGGGGTTCGCCGGAGACGCCGGGTTGCTCCGCGTTGCCAGGTTACCGAGCGCGTGCCCCGCGCCCGCTCTTCCGCCCGGGCCGCCCTCGGCGCTGCCTGAGCCGTGGTGCGGGCTGCGCGGGGCGTCGGTTCCGCGGAAGCCTGGGTAGGGCGCTGCGTGCGGGACTCTCGTCGCTCGTGGACGGGGCGCGAGCGCGCGGCGGACGTAGGGCGCCGACCTGGGGCTCCCCGGCGCTCCGGCTCCGCTCAGGGCGCCCGCTCAGGGGGCTCCGGCGCGAGGCCCCCTTTCTGGTCAAGATGGCGGCGCCCAGGCGGGCCGCGCCGAGGTGAGCTGGAGCTGGGCCCGGAGAGCGACGAGTCTGCCACGCCCAGGACTTGGACCCCGGGCTGGTCTCCAGTCTCCCGGGGAGCGGCGGGTGAGTGGACGCGGCCGCGCGTAGGTCCTTCTCGTGGGGTGGTCAGCTCTCCGTGCGTCCGCAGACTTCTTTCCTCTGATAGTCAGATCTGGGGTGGCCCAGGTTGGAGGCGAGGGTGCTTGATTGGGGAAACCTGAGGGGTTTAAGGACTCTGTTGGGATCGTTTCAGACCCCAGCAAGAAGCTGAGCAAGTTTCCTCCTGACTCTCTTCCCGGCTAAGTTTTCTCCCTTCTCTGAAGACGCTAGCTTTTCTGAATCACTT
The DNA here is from genome assembly GCF_039906515.1 of Pseudorca crassidens. Taxonomy (NCBI): domain Eukaryota; kingdom Metazoa; phylum Chordata; class Mammalia; order Artiodactyla; family Delphinidae; genus Pseudorca; species Pseudorca crassidens. Next base: position 4,080 of record NW_027136259.1, on the reverse strand, counting down.
TGTTCCCCGGGGGGATACAGTTGGTGGTTCTGACCGTGGAACGTAGGACCCGGCGCGGGGAAGCCTGAGCTGGTTCTAGTTACTTTGTTTGCAAAGCACTTGTCTTGTCTTTGGAATCTTTGTGTATGTAACCAGCGTTGGGAAGAGCCAGCGTTTTCTCCTCCAAAACACTGCGAGGGGTAACTTTATACGTAAGAAACAAGTGGGCGTTCACATCCATCTCTTTTCCAACCACTGAGCCTTGGTTGTGTTTCCTTTCTTTAAGTTTGTCTCGTTTTGAAGTGATAACAAAAACAAACAAAAAAGACCATAGCCAATTACACAAAGTATATTCTAGTCTCAGTCCTGCCATTAATTAGCTATGTTACCTTAAGTCGTTTAATTTTTCTAGGCCTCATTTTTCTCATGTGATGTTTTTTCTTTGAAAAAGTATAGTTTCTAGAAGTCTCTAATCTCTGTGTCATAGTTCAGCTTGGAGAAAACCTGTTCTTATCCAAACTCCATGACATTGTATTTCCAGCTCCAACTTTGGACTTTGAGTGAGTTGGGGGCAACTTTTTAAGGATATTTTCACACAGCTTTTTTAGTTAATATCAGTCTAGCTGACTTGTCATACTCAGACTTTCTCCCATATTCTTTTACCAGTGTGTTCCTTAGTCATATATATGAAGACTGTTGTGGGAAAAATGACCTCCTGGGTCAGCTTACTGCATGGTCATCGACACAGGGCAGGGAGTAAGATTCTGTGGATTTTACAGAAGCAGATACAGGTTTCATTATCCATGTCCTCTCCCCTTTCATCTTACAAAAACAGCAGGCTTTTCTTGGAGAACTGCCAGATAATGCCATCCTGCCTCCTCACGGCCCCCCGCCCCCCCCCCCCCCCCCCCCCGGGATGAGTCTCCAGGGACTGAACTCCAGTAAAGCAGGTGATTGGCTCATGGGTAGGCATCTGACCTCGGCTAAGTCTATCAGATTCCTCCCCAGGACTTTTCTCTCAGAGAAAAATGGAAGAATTGTCTTTTCTCTCTGGAATTTCTAAGCTGGGGAGATACGACTCTGGGACTCCCAGTTACCATCCAGCACAAGAAGAGACTTTCTGTAAAATAAAGTCTTGCAGAGGTAAGCAGGGCTGAGCGATGGAGAGAGAGCTGGAACCCTGCTGATACTCTGGAACTTCCAGATCCAACTGTATCTGAATATGGCTGCATCCCTGAATTTCTAGTACTTGTTTGTTGAGGTGGTTGTTGTTGTTTGGTTTTTGTTTTTAAATTTCCTTTGACTATTTTGAATTTGTTTTCAGCCATGTGCATTTGAAAGCATCATAGCTAAAAGAGCTAATTTCCTACATTAATGTCAGGTTTGCTGAGTGGCATTCCTTAAGTGAAAAATAATATCCGCTATTTTCTTTAAATAAAATCCTTCTAGCTCAGGTTTGAGATATTCAAAACTCTGCCTCCTACCCCCCTCTTTTCCAACATTTACTATATCACGTTGAAGCATTTGTGACCACATCTTTCCCATCTAGACGCAGTTGAGAGAGAGAGCAAAGACTTCTGATATAAACTGCAACCTATACGCCTCCTACCTGGAAGCTTTAGAACATACTTGATTCTTGTTATTAAAGCAAATCTTTTGTTGTTGTCTCCAGGGCACAGAAGCATTTTCATGGCATAATGGAGTACAAAGTACATTAAGCCTAACTCTACTTCTCACCCTCTTTTACTTTAAATAGGCAGAAAAGAACAATCTCAAACACATTTTCCCAACAAATAAAATACATATACGATTATGTTTAGAAGACGTTTATGCAACATCTAGTTAGACTGATTAATTAATGGACCTTTCGCCAATTGGCACAGTAAATATGTATGTTCAATGTGCTTAATTAAAAAGAAGACAATAACATATTTTTACAGGTTGATTATCGGAGAAGAGTATTGTGCCAGCACACTTGATGCTACAGTATTGCATGTTTGACAGGTAATCTTCTTTCAATTATATTTACTGCTAAATGTTTCTTGGATCAAGCTATTAAATTATAAGGTCAAAAGTAAAATGGTATGAAATTACAATGATAAAGGGACACATATCCCACTTTATGAGAATAGAAGTTCTAATTTCTTTTCAATACTACTAGTAGTGACCACAGTACTAATTTGAGCCCTTACTATGAGCCACTGTGCCCATATACATTTAGTTCTTACAGTAGTTCTGCAAAGGGCATGTAATAATCCACACTGTAAAGCTGAAGAAAGTGCTTCTCATAGCTGAAAGTCACATAGCTGGTGAGTGGCAAAGTCTAGATTCAAACTTAGAGTCGTCTGACAATGCCCAGGTTGTTGACCACTATGTACACTGCTCAATTGTTGCACCAATAAAGAAGTGCTTGAAATAATTATAGATTTGCCTACCCCGAAACTGCAGTGATTTAAAGACATCAAAGTTGCCAGTTGCTTAACCACATCTACTTACAGTAAGAAATTACATTTTATTTCATTTCTAAAACAAGATTAATTCTGCAGGCCCATAGAAACTTGAGCACACAAATCCTACCTCCAAATGAAAGATGCTTGTTTTCCACTATTCAACAGATGGCCCTGTACAGAGGCAATAAACATATAGTAGAATTTTCATTCAAATAAATGAGAAGAGAGGTTTCTTCTTGTCCTGATTCAGTGCCCATCATTATGGATTATGATGGCTCGTCCCAAACTTTACTTCATTCACTCCACTCTTTCTACAAAACTCCAGTCATGGAATCCATCATTCAGATATATGTGCAAAGCGAAAGGACTGTATTAATACAGTTGCTGACAGTCAAGTTGATAGAGCACAGGAAATACATCCTAATAAATGCAACATTAATGTTTGTGTGGGCCTTGGAGTGAGGGGTAGAAGAATTTTCAGTTTAATGGAATATTTTGCCTCTTGCTATGAAAGTGTGGCTGAATAGTCTTGTAATTGGTCGTTTACAGAATCCTCCATCTCTGGGTTTCATGCTTTCTTTACTCTGCAGCTGTTGATTCCTTCTCTTGTTCTGGATGGAAGATAGCAACGAAGCCACTTCAAAGGGCTCAGCCTGCCTTTCTGTGTTATTGTTTAGATGAAGATATTTCCATTTATTAAAGCACACTATTTAAACATTTTTATCATGTTTCAAACTTGACTGTGTTCTGAAGGTATGAGCACAGGCAGACATAATGGGGGATGTTTTCCAGGAGAGAACATAGACCATACCCTTATCAAAGGAATTATCAGAATTTTCATGTATGGATTGAGAATCAAATTCTGGAGTTAGACCTGAATTTAAATTCATACTCACAACTTATTACCAGTCTCATCTTGATCAAACGGTTACCACACTTCTCATCAATTTCCTTATCTTTGAAAGCGGAATAAGAGAAGTATGCCTGGTGGAGTTACACATAAAGCTCATCTGATAGAATATTCATAAGGATTTTGCACAAAATATACATGGAAATATTTTAGCACCGAGTTCAGCATGCAATTCATCTTCAATACATTTAAGAGCTATTATTTTATTATTATTATGCTATCATTAAATATCACTGTTACTTAAATGTCATTATTGCTTAAATTGCTGTAAAACTACCGCAATAACCCATGATGAATTCCCCTCTTCTGTTTCCTTTGTTTAAATGGAAAATATGTATATAAATCTAGACAGAGAACACTTCAGCGATCCTATTCAGTGGAGTGAGAATTTCCATGGCACTGATTAAAACAAATCCTGAATTGCATGGACTTAAGATAGCAGAGAGGGGCTTCCCTGGTGGCGCAGTGGTTGAGAGTTCGTGACCCGATCCGGGAAGATCCCACATGCTGCGGAGCGGCTGGGCCTGTGAGCCATGGCTGCTGAGCCTGTGCGTCCGGAGCCTGTGCGCCGCAACGGGAGAGGCTGCAACAGTGAGAGGCCCGCGTACCGCAAAGAAGAAAAAAACGATAGCAGAGAGGCTAAGAGATTTGAAGTTAGACATCCCCAAGTGTGAATTCTACTGTGACCCTCTTCTAGCTCTAGAACCTTGAGGAAGTTACTTAAACTTTCTGAGCTTTACT